>NW_002476378.1:0-130402 GCF_000189635.1 Tetrahymena thermophila SB210
TAGGTTTATTTTTAATATAGGAAATCTATAATAATAGAATAGATAAAATGAATGAGAAATCAAAAATTACACTAGCGTTTAATTGAGAATTAGATTCTAAGGTGTAAGGAGGAATATCAAATTGATAGCTAGATAAACTGTATTTGCTCAGATTTTGTTATTGAAGTTGGTTAGAAATTAGTTGTAAATCAACAGGCTCGTTATTGTAAGTGATTAAACCTAGCTCGCATATTTCAATATAAAATTAAAAGTAGAAACTCAAGCTCATGTATCTTTTGGTGAATTAAATAAATATAAAGATACTTTAAAATAAAAATAAAAATAAAAAATTAATTAATTTACCTATATATAGGAGGATATACTGATTACTAAAAGATGATTTTAATATATTTTGATTATTAGTAATTTATTGTAAATAATTAAGAGCCTGCTTTGTTAACTTTAAGCTAATAATTAAATTGTATTGCAATATTTTAATTTGAAGGGATATATTTGGGATCAATATTTATACTTGTGGCCATATCTTAGCTTGCTTGTTACAGTATTTTTTTGATGTTTTATATCTATTTGTCACTCATTGTTCCTATAACTTGCACTAAAGTCCAATTTATATTTAAAAATTTTCTACCTGCATCATTTTGTATATTTTAAAGAGCTATACTTAAAGGATTGCAGCTGTTTTCATTAGGGTTGTAATTAAAATTAAGCAAAGGAATCCCAGGATCATTCTAGAAAACAATATTTCTATAGAAAGTATTTATAAAATACATATTATAGTCTTCAAATTAGAGTTTATTAGGTAAAAAATTAACAATATTATTTGCCATTATTATTGAAGAATCACCTTTTTTGTTAAAAAAAAATATTTTATCTTCGGATATTCTTCAATAATTAAATAAAATAATGTGGGCTCTCTATTATAAGACCCCATTTTAGTTTGTTAAATTATGAAAAAATGGGGTTCTTTTTAATGAATAAAGAACAAAAATTAACAAATTTTATTTAAAAAAGATTTTATTAAATGATTAAATAAAAAATTTTTTATACAAATCTTGTCTAAATCTGAAAAAATTACCTAAATTTACTTAAACTTGATTTCCAGTTATTTGGCACAATGAATCTGAACCAAGTAAAATCAAAGTGGGCTGATCAAATATTTATTAACATATAAGAAAAGATGTATCTACTGATATACCTTTTAAAGGTGAACCAAAATCTATAATTAGCAGTGGTTTTGTTGAGCTTAATTGAATGTCAAGTACAGCAATATTTTGATAGCTACATTAATAAAAATTATTTCTTTAATCTTTTGGATTTAAGCAATTGCAATTGTTATTTGAATCTAATAATCTTGTTTCTGAGAAGCAGCTGTTGCATTAAGAGTCTTTAGCCTATGAGAATTTGCATAACTAGCAACTAGGATGGCAAGAATTGCATTTAGGATCCATATAATTTTAACATTAATCGCAAGTAAGTGAAATGAGATTTGATTAAAATCCATTTGGACAAATACCTACACACATCTTATTAAACAAAAAGCTATTTTAAGGGCATGATAAACAGCTTTTAGAAGAAGACCCATCACAACTTGCGCAAGATTAATCACAGGGTTAACACTGATTTAAAGAATTAATAAATTAATTTAAATCACAATTCTAAACACATTATTTTTTATTTGGCTAATAATATAATCCAGGTATACAGGACAAGCAACTATTTGGTCCTGCTCCATCACAACTGCTACAAGTTTGATCACATAATTAGCACTGTTATTATGCATTTATGAATTAGTTTTAATTGCAAGTTTAAACACATGAATGTGTAATAGGTTACATATATAAACCTAATTAACAAGATAAGCAATTGTTTGGTCCTGCACCTTAGCAAGTTGCACATGATTGATCACATAATTAACATATATTTTATGAGTCTAGATATTAATTTTAATCACAAGTTTAAACGCATGAATGAGTAATAGGTTATAAGTATAAACCTAATTAACAAGATAAGCAATTGTTTGGTCCTACTCCTTAGCAAATTGCACATGATTGATCGCATAATTAACATATATTTTAAGAGTCTGGATATTAATTTTAATCACAAGTTTGAACACATGAATGTGTAATAAGTTGCATGTATAAACCTAATTAACAAGATAAGCAATTGTTTGGTCCTGCTCCTTAGCAAATTGCACATGATTGATCACATAATTAACATATATTTTAAGAGTCTGGATATTAATTTTAATCACAAGTTTAAACACACGAATGTGTAATAGGTTACATGTATAAACCTAATTAACAAGATAAGCAATTGTTTGGTCCTGCTCCTTAGCAAATTGCACATGATTGATGGCATAATTAACATACATTTTAAGAGTCTCGATATTAATTTTAATCACAAGTTTACACACATGAATGTGTAATAGGTTACATGTATAAACCTAATTAGCAAGATAAGCAATTGTTTGGTCCTGCTCCTTAGCAAATTGCACATGATTGATGGCATAATTAACATACATTTTAAGAGTCTCGATATTAATTTTAATCACAATTTTAGACACATGAACTTGATTTCTGCTAAAAAAACAACCCTGAAACACAAGATAAACAATTTTCATTTGAAGGTCCAGAGCAGTTTAAGCAAGTTTAATCGCAAGGCTAACAGCTACCAGAAGAGTCAAGATAATATTTTTCAATACATTTTGAGCATACGTTGTCTTAATCACATTCATCACAATAAGGCGAGCACTTTTAATGAGGATATAAAATAGATAAAAATTTAAAAAATTTGAAATAAATGTCAAATTTGCAAATAATAATAAATTTATGAATATATTTTTTTCAAATTAAATATTGAAATAATTTACAAGTTAAACAATAAGAAAAGTTCCTTATATATACTATTAATATTTTTCAGAGGGTGAATTCAATGGATAAAGAATTAAATTTAAATCATATGAGTTTAATAGATCTTACTACTTGAAAGAATAACATAAAGCACCATTACAAGCATCAAGTGATTTGGTTATTTCAACTCCATTTAAACTTACTTTCATTTAAGAAGATGTATATTGAGTACTAATTAAGCCAAATATTTCCAAATAAAATTTATAAATTTTTTAAAACCTTTTTTTTAATTGAAATAATAATTAATAAAATTTTGAAAAATTCAAAATCAATTATTTATATTAATAAAAAGATTTTTATTTTAAAAATAATATTTTTACTAGCTTTTTCTGCTATAAGTAAAACTATAAGGATTATTTGAAAAACAATTAATTCCTGATAAGTAATATTGTTGATCGAATTTATTTTTTTATTTAAATTAGCAATTATTAGACTATAAATACTTTTTATACTCTTATAAATCAGATTAGTTTTCAACACCACGTTTATTTATTATGCATTCGCTGTCTATTTTTTATTATTAAATATTTAATAAAAAGATACTTTTATATTTTGATACATATTGGATTTAAATGAAAATCTTCCATTTTTTGTGTACAGTCAGGATAAATTGTTGATGAACTTGCGAATTTTATTAAGACTTTGGTTTTAAAATTAATATCTTTTATTTATTTTATGATAAGAAATTTTATTTACTATTTATAACTGAGAAAAATAAAATCTTTATTGTATTAACTTTCATTTTTATTAATTTACTTTTTTTATTTTATTATTATTATTATTATTATTTTTATTAATTTATATTATAAAATTAATGCATAGTCATAACTATTTATATATTTAATTTATTTAAATTATGCTTAACTAAAAATACAACAAGTAAGAATCAAACTAATTATTCCTTACTATTTTACTATTAATTCCAAATAAACTTTTTTTATTCTATCATTATTCATTTAACATCCATAAACTATCGCAATTAATTATTATATTCTTTAAGTATTACCATAATTCCTCATTTTTGAGCCAAGAGGAAAACCTAGGTGATATTTTATCTAAAATCAAACTTTTTGCTTTGAAATTCAATAAAAAATTTAAAATTAGTCACTATAGAATATTCATTGGTATATCTTTTGAAAGAGGTAAAAAAAGGATTAGAACTATCAATAAAATTGTAAATTATTGGTCTTTTTAAATTCAAAAATGGTCTTTAGTTTAAAATTAAAATAGTAAGAAATTATTAGTATAGTTGTATCATCTATTACTATTACTTATCGTCATAAATTATCAAAATAATTTGAAAATGTAATAGATTGGCTGATGTAATAAAAGTTAAGTTAATCATTTTTCAATTAGTATTTATGGTTTGAAAAAATTTAAATTATTGTTTTTAACTCTTACCTTACTTATGATGTAATTTAAAAGTAATTTCTAATATTTTACATGATTAATATTCTTAAACTTGTTTTTTTTAATGATAAATACTTTTTTAGCGCAATTATTTCTTGTTCTATCTTAACTGTAACACCCTAAATATTTTTAATATATTAAAATTTCTAAGATAAATATTTAAGCTGAGATGAACGTAATCTTAAAATATGAACATTTATTGTTTTCATTTTTAAAAATATTTATTTCAAGTATAAAACTCACACATGAAGGGAAGTAATTAAACAATATTTTATTTCTTTTATTAATTATTTTTGATTAATCAAATTAGCCTTACACAAAAAATAAAGAGAAACTACACGCTCTTTGTACTTTTATTAAACTGTAATTAGATAATTCTTTTAATTTTTTAAAATCATTCTTTTAATTTTTTAAATGATTTTAAAAAATTACCATATAATAGATTATTAGTACATGACCCTATTAATATTTTTCTAGCTAATTTTAACAAATGATTTGTGAAATTTTCTTTACTATTAAATTTTTTATCATTTAGTCACATGTTTGTAAGCTCTGATTGTAGGATTAATATAGATAAAATTTTAAGTTAGCAGATAAAATTTATGGAAAAATAAATGTTAATTTAAATCCATTTATTTAAATTCTGTAAAATAAAATAATCTAAAAATATGATAAATGATTTATTTTTAATTTCAAATTCTAAATTGATCAAAAATATACAAAAATTATTGTATATTAATTAAGATCTTACCATCTTTCTTACATGCATAATATGCCAATAATTAAAACAGCAATTTAAAATATAAAATAAATTTTTATTGCAAGTATTTTTGTATTAAAATAAATAAATTTGGCAAGTTTAATTATTTAAATTTATTTCATCAAAACATAAACAAATAATTTCAAAAATAAAATAGAAGAAAATTCACACATTAATTTAATAATTTAATTTTCAAGACAACCATTAGATGCATATAAATAAATGTAATCAAGAATATTATATTAGTTTCTTAGATTTTACTAATTTATCATATTCTTTCATTATTATTTATTATTTTAGGTAAAAAATCTTCATTATTAGATATTATTAGCTTTTCTAATTATTATTTATAATTTTAAAATAAAATTATAATAACATAAATGTGCTATTTTACTAGTTAGTAGAGATAACTAAAGTTTACAGATTACTATAGCCCACTAATGCAGAGAAATTACTTATGTTCTAAATTTAATCATTTCCCAAGTATTTAAGTTTTAATGATTTCTATTTTGCACTTAATTAGTATCTTAATAATAAAATAAAAAATTAAGAGTTTATTTACCTTAAAATATATTTTGAAAAATAATTATTTATTTTCTTTCAACATAATATTTATTAAACAAAAAGTTAAAGATTAAATTGAATTTTATTTTTCTATGAATTTTGGTAATTTAAAATGATCATAAATATAAACATTTCAGTAAACAAAAAAATGAATGCATATTCATGGACTTTAGCAATATTTAAGCACTTCTTTCAGAAGCTCAAATTATCTTTTGTTTTTTTCGAGATCTATAAATCCATCTTAGATTTTACTAGTTTTATGTCTTTGTTTGTTTGTTTGTTTAGAGTCTATATGATAATTTATTTAAACCCTAAAGGGATAGAAATTGTTAGTACCTAAATAAGATATTTTTTTTAAAAATTCAGTAAGCAGATAGATTTTTAATTGAGCTATTGAACCTTAAGAGTTATATGCCCCCCCTATTGAAGGGTTAAATAAAAAATCATCAGTAAATATTTAAAAATAATATTTACCTTAAAATCTACTTAGAAAATTGATTTAGTTTCTTTCAACTTAATTTGTGTCAAGCAAATAGTTAAATTTAATTAAATTAAATTTCTCTATGAATTTTTGAAAAATTCAAATATCATTGTTGATACACATTCAAATAAACAAAATTATGAAATAATTTTAGAATTAATGATTTTTACTTTAAAAAGTCTTTAAAATTTTGTTTAAATTATTTTTACATTAAATTTAGATTTAAAATTTTTAGTTCAATTATTTTTTGTAAATTTAGAATCAAGATTTAAGTACGTACTTTCACCATAGAAACTATATTTTAATTATATTACTTTTATAATTCAATTTTCAAAACATACATTAAATACATATACAAAAATGTAATCTAGAATGTTTCTATGTATTAGTTTCATCAATTTTACTCATTCAGGTTTTTAAACCTTAAAATTATTATTTTAAATAAAAATCATAATTAAATATTTAGCTTTTATCATTATTATTTATAATTATAAACTGAAATTATAATTAGTATTGATAATTAAATTGTAATGATTAATAAAGTTAGATAAAGAATAGAAAATTGTTTATTATCTAAATTTTACTATTTTAGAAGGTTTGAGCCTTTAAGATTGTTATTTTACACTTACTTAGTAATAATAAAATTATATGTCTAATATTCACCCAAAAATATATTTATTTTCATTAACTAACAAAAATTATTTTTTGCTTAAACAACTAAATAAGTATTTTAATCATATTTTAATTTGTTAACCTTGATATAGGGTAAACATATTTTATTTGCTTTAAATTTTTATATTTTTTAATATACAATTAAATTAAAAATAAAAAAAACTCTTTTAATTTACTTATTAACTTTTTATTTGTGTTTTATTATTTATGTCATTTTCAACTTTTACTTTGATATTAATTAATTCGTTCCTTATTATTTATTTCATATTTTTTCTTCATTTTTCTTTCTAACTAAATATAGCAATTCCAGGTATTAAATTCTTATGGAAGTGGTGAATTAAGAATTTAATTCCTGGATTTGCTATAAAATAGATTAATAAATTTAATAATTTTATTTTGCTTTTTATTGAAAAATATTTATTTTATAATTTTTTAATATAAAAATTTAATTTAAGAAATTATATTTTTAATTTATAATAGATTTTTATTTTATAATATTTATTTTAAAAGAAAAAATTAATTATTTATTAATTAATTCTACTTTAGCAAATTACACTAATCTCTCAAATTGACACTTAATCTTGAGTAAAGTATTTTAATATATAAAAAAAAAATGAATTTAAAACAATAAAACTCTTTTAATTTATTTTTATTTGATTTATTTTTCTTTTTATTTTCTTTCTATGCTTTTTTCTTTGTTGATTTAACTGATTTTTTTTTAATTTTCAACTTTTGCTTTGACTATTAATTAATTTGTTTCATATTTTTTCATCATTTTTTATCTTCTCGCAAAATAATTAATTCATTATTATTTATTTTTCCTTCATTTTATAAAAAGGTAGAATTAAATTGGAAAATGTGACATAAAACTTAGGATTTGCATTAGCAACGTGCAATAATCCCTCAAATTTTGCACTTAATCTTTAGTAAAAGCAGTTTTATTTATTTTGGATTTTGATAAATATTTAAATGAATTTAAAAAAATAAAATTATTTTAATTTATGTATTTCTTTTTATTTGATTTAATTTTCGTTTTATTGTGTTTTTGAGCATTTTAATTTCTTAATTTAGCTCATTTAATTCTATATTTTCAACTTTTGCAATCATTATTAATTAATTCATTTCATTATGATTTTTTCCTTCAAAATAACTAATTAATTATTTATAATTTCTTCAAAAGTTACAATTAAACTGGTGCAGTATGTGCATCATGTTTAGGTTATACTTTAATAAATTGCTCTAATCTATAAAATTTGGAGCTTAATCTCTAGTAAAAACAACTTATTTGTTTGTTTTGGATTGTGATATTTTTAAATATAATATTTTTTTTAATTTTCATTTCTTAAAATTTCATATTTTCTTAAATTTCCTCAAACTACCTAATTTATTACTTATATTCTTCAATATTTAAAAGAAACAATAAAATTGGTTCTATTGGCATCTTAGACTTAGGTTCTGGTTTAGTTAATTGCTCTAATCTCTCAAATTTGACACTTAATTTTGGGTAAAATAATTTTATTTGTTTTTAATTTTAATATTTTTTAATAAAAACACTAATTTAAAACAACAATTATGCTTATTAGTTTATTTTTTAGCTTTTTATTTTATTAATATTTAATTTTTTTTTCTTCTTTATTAATTTAATAATTTTTTAATTTTAAATTTTTGCTTTTATTTTAATTAATTTCTAACTATTTCATATTTTTCTTGATTATTTCCTTCTAACTAATTAATTTAATATTTAAATTTTTTTCAATATTTAATAAGGTTTAATTAAATTGATGGTGAAGGTTACCTAGACTTATGTTCTGCTTCGCTAAAGTGCATTAATCTTTCAAATTTAACACCTAAACTCTAGTCAAATTAATTTATTTGCTTTCGATTTTAGTATTAGCTTTTAATTTAACTTATGATTTATTCTAGTTTTATTATTTTACTTACTGATTTAAAATATTATTTAAATTTAGACAATTTATTTTGTTAATTTTGATATTAATAATTTTAATTAATTTATATTAAAAGTCAAAACCAAATCAATGAGTTTGAACAATTGAAAGTAAAGGGTAAGTGTCTTAAATCAAAAAGATTGGTTGTCTTTAAAACAATAAATAAAATGGTGAAAAAAGATTGAATAAATTTTAAAATTGAATAATATAATTTAAAGTATTTTATTTCATAACATTTAAAACTATTTTAATTGTTTTATATTAACATTTAATTGATTAATCCTTCATTTTTTTTTGGTATATAAAGTACACCTTTACTTATAAAAATCAAAAAAACTTTATTTTTATCTATTTTTTACAAAAACGAATTCAAAATTTATTTTATTAAATTTTATGACTATTCAAGAAAGAAGATAACAAAACATAAAAATAAATAAATAAAGTTCATACATCAATACTTTAAATGTTTTCCTATATTTTTAAAAGGGTAAATAGTTTGCTATATAAGCATTTATCATCATTTGATTATATGTGTTTTTTAATCAAAAAAATCATAGTTAATGAAATAATTAATTCAATAAGAACCAATTCCATAGAAAGTGATACCAAAAATAAGAATAAAAACTCATTTGAATCACTTGATTTTTTTCCACTGGACACTGATAATATTAAGTAAAAATAAACCAAAGATATTATTAATTAAAAACCCATAGAAATAGCTTTTCCTATTTAACCTTTTTTAAAAGTGTATGCAATTAGGGATGAGGTTACTTTTAATATTATGCTGTTAATCAAAGCAATTACTATTTGTTAATCTATCATCATATAACCATAGAATAATACAGAAATAGCTAGGGTATGGATAGTTTTAATATAAAAAAGAGTGAACCTTATTGGTCTTGAAATATCATTTAGCGAGAGATAAAAAATGCTAAAAAATTAATGAAATATTGCTAACTTTTTATAAATAGAGAGCTGTTAGTAGATCTATATTTATTTTTATTCTTGAATTTTTTAATTTTCTTCAATGGAAGTTTAAGATCCTTATTGAGTTTTCTTTTTATCAATACTTTTTGCAATGATTTCTTCTTCAATATTAACATTTTAATTATTTAATTTCTTTTCTATGTGATTTAAATCAATTTTATTTTAACTAATTTAGTTAAAACTTACATGACTTTGCTACTATTGAAAGTTAAGGAAAGTTTTTCTTTTTCTTCTAAAAGGATTAGTAGCATTAATTTTAGCAGATAATTCATCAGAAACTAGTGGAAAATGTTAATTGTTTTAATTTTTATATTCAATATTTTCTGTACTTTAAATCTTGTTTTCATTAGGAGAGTTATTATTGATAACTTAATCTTCACACATAGCAATAGATGGTTCTTTAAGATTTAAATTATTTTTCTAATTTTCTAGCATTGGTTCAATTTTTGGAGTGCTAATTATTTCTAAAAGATGGTGCACTCTTTAAAAGTTTTTTTGGAGAGTAATTCTATCTAGTCTTTTTCCTACAAAGAATAGAATAATTTAAGCCAAGGTAAAAGCAAATATAAACCAGAATACTAAGTAATTATAAAATTCTTTAAAATTTTCTAAGTTTATGAATCCTTACTCTCCAAATGCAGTCTTCAAATTTTAATTTTTTAAAAGCATGTCATCAATATCCTCAATGATAGTTGTTGGTTTCTATGTATTACAATAGCACACTGATTCATTTTCATTATTTTTTAGTAGAACACAATTTTTTTTACTCCATTATTTATCATTCTATTATACGCAAGTCATGTTGTATTTCTAGCTAGTTACAGCATTATTAAAATTATAAATTATTGTAGAATGATCTATGAGATTTTTAGTATCCTAGTTAGTAATTTATGTTTAAATCAGCTTGTTCTTTGAGTATGTGTAATTTGAGCTAATATTTTTCATTTGCTAAATATATCCTTAAAATTCTGGAGTATTTTCATAAATATTTAATTCATAATTGTTTCTTGATATACTAAAAACATTATTTTAATCTGGCTCATTAAAAGAAGTAACGTATTAGTATATGTTTTTTTAAGTTATTTTGTCTATTAATAGAGTTGATAGATTACCATTTAGAATTAAAGACCCTTAATTAGGTAGATTCATATTAGAGAACATACTTCCTATCTTGGTAGTAATTTGGTCATAGTCCTATAAATTTTATTATGTATTCTATGAATTCATTGTAACACAAGAATTTAATATTTTGAAAGAATCGATAATATTTTGAATTGGAAAATCGTTGTTTTGCTATAAATAGCTCAGATCATTGTTTTAAATGCTTGAATCTGTATTTTAAATTAATGATTGTAGTTTTTAAATTATTTAATTTTTATCGATAGTCTATATTGATTATTATGAATTGAAAAGTAACCCTGATAGTTTAGCAGTTACTTTATTAGCATATGTTGATATCAAAGAAAATTTAGGTATTTAAAGAGATAATTACTGAAGATTTGTTATTAATAGAGAGCATAAATTATTTAAATCTTATGAAGACTATGTATTTTTACTAATGTCTTCTCCGATTAAACTTAAAGTAATTAATTAGCTTGTAGCTTATAAGTTTGTGCTAGATAGAGTTTGCTAAGTAAGTTAATTTACTTATTGATAATAATCTTTCGTTGGTAAATTTAAATTTGAAACACTAATCATCTAGGTTTAATTGTAAACGCCGAGTTGTGAATCTATGACCTAACTCATTATTACAAGATTCCCTTAAGGTAATACAGTTTGAATTGAATTTACAGTTGACTGATCTTATATTTATCTTCTTAAAATATTCCATGGCTAGATTAATTCTTATTTAGCATCATCCATGCTATTATAATAAAAGAATTAGTAAGTCAAAGGAAGATCTTCATCTAAGCAATACAAAAATTAAATTGAGAACATCGTTTAAAGTGCTACTCCTTGTAGTGGGCTAATTACCAAAGTACAATTATGAGGAGGGAAATTGATATTCAAATTGATAGTCGTTAAGCTTGGCATAACAAAAGAAGGGTTATAGACAGAAAAGCGTGCTTAAATAGTAGGTTTTAAGGGATCTACGTTTTTGAAATAATTCCATATTCTAAATTTAACTTAGTAATAGTCAAATTTAATAACACCAACAACATCATTGTCATATAGCAAAGCTCCAGCATAAGATAAAATATCTGAGGGGATATTCTCATCATAATTAATGACAAAATTCAAATCCTCATTCAAATTAATTTTTTAATTTTAACGAGTAGCAGAAAACTGTACTTCTAGCTAGGGGATATTTAGCTCAGTAAATAAACATATTGTCCTATAATTAGATTTTCTAGAGTCTTTTTATCCGATAACATTTAATATAATAGATGTGTATGGCTAAAATGTTTTTGCAGGAAAAGAAATACTACTTGATCCTTGTTGTAATTAAAGAACATTATTCTTGAAGTCATAGCAAATATGGTCACTAGATGATAAACCAGAGCATTCCCAACTAAAGTTGATGTTTTAAGGCGATTTAGAATCTTAAATTTCAAAGTCTCTAGAGTTTGTATTTAAGGATAGTTTACTTTAATAACCTACAACTAAACTAGAGCCTCCGATAACCTACAAATACAAATCTGTAATTAAAATATCAACTGATATCTTCTAAATAGCTATTACATTTTTGTTTGAACTTAGATTTACAACCAACTTTTTATTAAAAATTAAAAATTAAAATAAATTAAAAAATTAAAAAAGATTTAATTTTTAAAAGAGGAAATCTATAAAAATAGAATAGATAAAATGAATGAGAAATAAAAAATTACACTAGCATTTAATTGAGAATTAGATTCTAAGGTGTAAGGAGGAATATCAAACTGATAGCTAGATAAACTGTATTAGCTCAGATTTTGTTATTGAAGTTGGTTAGAAATCAATTGTAAATCAACAGGCTCGTTATTATAAGTGATTAAACCTAGCTCGCATATTTCAATATAAAATTAAAAGTAGAAACTCAAGCTCATGTATCTTTTGGTGAATTAAATAAATATAAAGATATTTTTAAAATCAAAATAAAAAAGTAATTAATTTACCTATATATAGGAGGATATACTGATTACTAAAAGGTTATTTTAATTTATTTTTATTATTAGTAATTTATTGTAAATAATTAAGAGCCTGATTTGTTAACTTTAAGCTAATAATTAAATTGTATTACAATATTTTAATTTGCAGGGATGTATTTAGGATCAATATTTATACTTGTGGCCATATCTTAGCTTGCTTGTTACAGTATTTTTTTGATTATTTATTTCTATTCGTCACTCATTGTTCCTATAACTTGCACTAAAGTCCAACTTATATTTAAAAATTTTCTACCTGCATCATTTTGTATATTTTAAAGAGCTATACTTAAAGGATTACAGCTGTTTTGGTTAGGGTTGTAATTAAAATTAAGCAAAGGAATCCCAGGATCATTCTAGAAAACAATATTTCTATAGAAAGTATTTATAAAATATGTATTATAGTCTTCAAATTAGAGCTTATTAGGTAAAAAATTAATAATATTATTTGCCATTATTATTGAAGAATCACCTTTTTTTTTTAAAAAAAAAATGTTTTATGTTTGAATATTCTTAGATAATTAAATAAAAAAATGTAAAATCTCTCTTTTAAGACCCCCTTTAGTATGTTAAATTATGGAAAATTAAATAAGATTAGGACTTTTTAATAAAGGGGGTCTTATAATAGAAATTCTTTAAAGATTTTCTATTATAAAATTTAAATCAGCTAATAACAAAAATTATTTTTTTTAAATTAACAAATTTTATTTTTTTAAAATTATATTTAATAATTAATTAAAAAATTTTTTTTAATACAAATCTTGAAAAAATATGAAAAAACTACCTAAATTTACTTAAACTTGATTTCCAGTTATTTGGCACTATGAATCTGAACCAAGTAAAATCAAAGTGGGCTGATCAAATATTTATTAACATAAAGCAAAAGGAGTATTTACTGAAATATCTTTTAAGGGTGAGCCGAAATCTATAATTAGCAAAGGTTTTGATGCACTTAATTAAATGTCAAGTACAGCAATATTTTGATAGCTACATTAATAAAAATTATTTCTCAAATCTTTTGGATTTAAGCAAGTGCAATTATTATCTGAATCTAATTATCTTGTTTCTGAGTAACAGCTATCACATTAAGAGTCTTTAGCCTATGATGATTTGCATAATTAGCAACTAGGGTTGCAAGAATTACATTTAGGATCCATATAATCTTAACATTTATCACAAGTGAGTGAAATGAGATTTGATTAAAATCCATTTGGACAAATACCTACACACATCTTATTAAACAAAAAGTTATTTTAAGGGCATGATAAACAGCTTTTAGAAGAAGAACTATCACAACTTGCGCAAGATTAATCACAGGCTTAACATTGATTTGAAGAATTAATAAATTCATTTAAATCGCAATTCTAAACACATTATTTTTTATTAGGCTAATAATATAATCCAGATATACAGGACAAGCAACTATTTGGCCCTGCTCCATCACAACTGCTACAAGTTTGATCACATAATTAGCATTGTTATTATGCATTTATGAATTAGTTTTAATTACAGGTTTAAACACATGAATGTGTAATAGGTTATAAGTATAAACCTAATTAACAAGATAAGCAATTATTTGGTCCTGCTCCTTAGCAAGTTGCACATTGTTGATCGCATAATTTACATATATTTTAAGAGTCTGGATATTGATTATGATCACAACTTTAGACACATGAACTTGATAGCTGCTAAAAGAATAACCCTGAAACGCATGATAAACAATTATTTTATGAAGGTCCAGAGCAGTCTAAGCAAGTTTAATCGCAAGGCTAACAGCTTGCAGAGGAGTCAAGATAATATTTTTGAATACATTTTGAGCAAACGTTATTAAAATCACATACATCACAATAAGGCGAGCACTTTTAAAGAGGATATAAAATAGATATAAATTAAAAAAATTTGAAATAAAAATCAAATTAGCAAATTATAATAAATTTATGAATGTATTTAAAAAAAACAGATATTTTTTTCAAATTAAGTATTGAAATTATTTACAAGTTAAACAATAAGAAAAGCTGCTGAAATAAACTATTTATATATTTCAGTGTTTGAATTCAATGGAGTTAGAATTAAATTTAAATCGTATTAGTTTAATAGGTGTCTATAAGTGAAATAATAGCATTAAGCACCACCCTAACAACCAGTAATAAATTAGTCTGCATCACTTATGGTTAGTTCAACTCCATTGAAAATTGTTTTAATTTTAGAAGCTGGAGGTTAAGAAGTAGTAATTAAGCCAAATACTTCCAAATCAAATTTATAAATTTTTTAAAACCTTTTTTTTAATTGAATTAATAATTAAAATCATTTTGGAAAAATTCAAAATCAATTAGAAATATTAATAAAAAGATTTTTATTTTTAAAATAATTTTTTTACGAACTTTTTCTGCTATAAGTAAAATTAAAAGGAATATTTGAGAAACAATTATCTCCTGATAAATAATTCAAATTATCGTATCGATTATTAACTATATTAAAACAATAATCAGACTATAAATACTTTTAATACTCTTATATATCAGATTAGTAATCAGCAATACGTTTATTTATTATGCATTCGCTGTCTATTTTTTTATTAAATATTTAATAAAAAGATACTTTTATATTTTTATACATTTTGGATTTAAGCCACGTGATACCATAATTTTTGTACAATTAGGATAAACAGTTGCTGAACTTGCGAATTTTATTAAGACTTTGGTTTTAAAATTAATATCTTTTATTTATGTTATGATAGGAAATTTTATTTACTATTTAATACTGTGATGAATAAAATCTTTATTGTATTAATTTTCATTTTTATTAATTTACTTTTTTTATTTATTTATATTATTTGTTTGTTTATTAATTTATATTATAAAATTAACGCATAGTCATAACTATTTATATATTTAAATTATGCTTAACTAATAATACAACCAGTAAGAATCAAACATATTATTCTTTACTATTTTACTATTAATTCCAAGTAAACTTTTTTTATTCTATCATTATTCATTTAATATCTAAAAACTATCACAATTATTTATTATATTCTTTTAGTATTACCCTAATTCCTCCATTTTGAATTTTGAGCCAAGCGGAAGCACCAGGTGATATTTTATTTAAAAAAACTTTTGCTTTGAAATTCAATAAAAAATTTAAAATAAATTGGTCACTATAGAAATTCATTGGTATATCTTTTGAAAGTGGTAAAAAAAGGATTAGAACTATCAATAATACTGTAAACTATTGGTCTTTTTAAAATCAAAAATTGTCTTCAGTTTATATATAATTACTTAAAATAAATTTTCAATTTTTAGTCAACGTCTAAAATTAGAATAGAAAGATATTATTTGTATAATTGTATCATCTATTATTATTACTTATCATCATAAATTATCAAAATAATTTTAAAAATAATAGATTGGTAGATGAAATAAAAGTTAAGTAATTATTAATTGATTGTACTTTTATTAATTTTGCATATTAATGGCTTTTGATTGATCATTTTAAGAATTTAATTAATCTTAAAGTACATTATTAATTGATAATTAAATCATATTTCAATTAGTATTTATGGTCTTACGATATTTAGATTATTGTTTTTAACTCTTACCTAACTTATATTGTAATTTAAGAGTGTTTTTTCCAAAATGCTACATGATTAATATTTTTAAATTTGTTTTTTTTAATGATTAATACTTTTTTAGCGCAATTAGTTCTTGCTCTATCTTAACTGTTATACCCTAAATTTTTTATTATATTAAAATTTCTAAGATAAATGCTTAAGCTGAGACGAATGTGATCTTAAAATATGAACATTTATTGTTATTATTTAAAAAATCTTTTTTGAAGTATAAAACTCACACATGAATGACACTGTAACAATTATAAAGAAAGTAATTAAACAAAATTTATATTCTTTTATTTCTTTATTTTTTGATTAATTAAATTAGCCTTACAAAAAAAATAAAGAGAAACTACATGCTCATTATACATTTCTTAAATTGTAATTAGATAATTTACCATATACTAGATTACTTATACATAACACTATTAATTTTTTTCTAGCTAATTTTAACAAATAATTTGAGAAAAGGATTTATTTTTTATGTTCAAATTTTATATTAGTGTATTTATTTTAATCCTTCTTCCATTATATAAATAAAAATTGATCAAAAATATACAAAAATTATAGTAAAGTAATTAAAATTTAGAAAATCAAAAATTAAAAAAGCAATTTTAAATATATAAAATATATTTATATCGCGTATATTTTTGTCTTAAAATAAATAAATAAATTTCGCGAATTTACTAACTTAAATTTATTCATCAGAATGTAATTTCAAAAATAAAATAGAAGAAAAATTCATGTTTTAATTTAATAATTGGATTTTCAAGACAATCGTTAAATGCATATAAATAAATGTAATCAAGAATGATTAATTATATTAGTTTCTTGATTTTACTAATTTATTATACTCTTTTCAATTTTTAAACCTTATTATTTATTATTTTAGATAAAAAATCATTTGTGGGTATTATTAGCTTTTCTAATTATTATATATAATTATAAACAGAAATTATAATAATATAAATATGCTATTTTACTAGTTAGTACAGAGAACTAAAATTTAAAGATTACTAGATACCACTAATCTAGAGAAATTGCTAATGTACTAAATTTAATAATTTCCGCAGGATTTAAGCTTTAAAGATTTGTATTTTGAGCTTACTATATAATAAAATTAAAATTAAGTCTATATTTACCTTAAAATTAACTTTGAAGGATAATTATTTTTTTTCTTTCAACTTAATATTAAAATACTAAAACTTAAATTAATTTGAATTTTATTTTTCTATGAATTTTGGTAATTTAAGAAGATCTTAATATACATTTCATAAAACAAAAAAATGAAAATATTTTAAAATAAACTATTTGTATTAATTTTAGATTTAAAGTTTTTAGTTTAATCTTTTTTTGTAAATTTAGTCTCAAGGTTTAAAAACTTTTATCATAGATACTTACTATTTTTTCTTACATTACTTTTATAATTCAATTTTCAACACATTCATTTATTACATAAAAATAAATGTAATCAAGAATTATTATATGTATTATTTTTGTCATTTTTACTAATCTTTTGTACTTACTCAGTTTTATAAACCTTACATTTGTTGTCTTAAATAAAAAATCATCAGTAAATACTTTAATATAGTTTTTACCTTAAAATATACTTAGAAAATTTATTTATTTTCTTTCAACTTAGCTTAATTAAATTTTATTTTTCTATGAATTTTGGAAAATTCAAAAGTTCAAAGTAGAAATACATTCCAATCAACAAAATTATAAAAATATTTTTATATAATTAATTAATTAACGATTTTAACTTTAAAAAGTGTTTAAATTTAAAATTATTTTAAAATTAAATTTAGATTTAAAGTTTTTTTTTAATTATTTTTTGTAAATTTAGACTGAAGATTTAAGTATTTTCACCATAGATACTATTTATTTTTCCTTACATTCCTTTAATAATTCAATTTTCAAGACATTCATTAATTACATATAAATAAATGTAATCAAGAATGATTATATATATTAGCTTCATCATTTTTACTAATCTTTTCTACTTATTCAGGTTTTTAAACCTTAAATTTATTATTTTAAATAAAAAATCATCAGTAAATAAATATTTATTTAGCTTTTCTAATTATTATTTATAATTAGAAACTGAAATCATAATAATATAAATGTTTTATTTTACTCATTAGTATAGGGAATTAAATTTTAATGATTACTAAAGTTGACTAATTAAGAGGAAATTGTTTATGTTCTAAATTTAACTATTTTAAAAGGTCTTTAGCCTTAAAGATTTTAATTTTGTACTTATTAAGTACATAATAATAAAATTAATATTTTTGTCTAATATTTACCCTAAAATATTCAACTTAATTATAAATCTCCATACAATATAAATGGTAAATTTATTTGAATTTTATTTTTCTATTAATTTTGTAAATTTCGAAACATCAAAGATAGATGTATGTATGTATGTATGTATGTATGTATATTTCAGCAAACAAAATTACAAAAATAATATTTTAAATTAATGAATGCTTCAAATTTTAAAAAGTGTTTAAAATTTAGTTTAAATTATCTTTATAATAAATTTAGATTTAAAATTTTTAGCTATTTATTTGTAAATTTAGATTAATATTGAAGTACCTTCCTTGTTCATAAATAAATGCTATTTTTACTTTTAAATTTAGAAATTCATATTATGAAATATGTAAATTTTGTTTTTTCAGCAGCTATTTATTATCTTATTAAGCTACAAAAATTGTTTTTTTTGCTTAAACCAATAAATAAGTATTTTAATCATAATTTAATTCTTTAACACCAAAGAGCATTATATAAGCCAAATTAAAAAGTATTTTTTACTTTAGAATTATTTTAAAGTAAACAAGTTTGGGTAGGCAGTTGAAGTAAGCAGTACTGTAAAGAATTTGTTGAGTTTGAAATTAAAATAGGAAAAAATAATGGGAAAGAAATGATTCATAACGAAAAAGAGCAACAAGATATGCAGACATGGTAATATAAAATTTAGGAATGTCTTTTAATGATATTAAGAATAACTAATCAATTAATTCTATAGAAGAATCAAGAGCAACAACACAAATAATCCTCAAAGAAAATGACATAAAATATTACAGATAACCACAAATTATCCATTTGCCTTATCAATAAACAATTATAATTCGCTTAATAAACCAAACTTTGAAAATAAAATTGGCCAACAATATTGTTTACAGATTGTTTTAAAATCAAGTAGAGTATTTTAATTTTTTATTCAAAAAAATTATTTTTGATATTAATTAACATAAAAAAATAGAAAAAAAAGTATGTGTAAATTAATTTTTCTTTCAAATCTACTGAAAAACCTTCTTTTTTAACTAAAAATGTTTGTTTATTTACTATCGAAAGAACCCAAAATTATTTTATTAAATTTGATGGTTATTCAAAAAGATAACAAAACACATAAAAATAAATATATAAAGTTCATACATCAATACTTTAAATAGTTTCCTATAATTTTAAAATATTAAATAACTTGCTATATAAGCATTTATCATCATTTGATTATATGTATTTTTTAATTAAAAAAATCATAGTTAATGAAATAATCAGTTCAATAAAAACCAATTCCATATAAAGTGATATCAAAAATAAGATTAAAAACTCATTTGATTCACTTGGTTTTTTACCACTGGACACTGATAATATTAAGTAAAAATAAGCCAAACATATTATTAATTAGGAACCCATAGAAATAGCTTTTCCTATTAATCCTTTTTTAAAAGTGTATGTAATTAGGGATGATGTTACTTTTAACATTATGCTGTTAATCAAAGCAATTGCTATTTATTAATCAACCATCATATAATTCTAGAACAATATAGAAATAGTTAGGATGTGGATAGTTTTAATATAAAAAAGTGTGAATCTTATTGATCTTGAAATATTATTTAGTGAGAGATAAAAAATACTAAAAAATTAATGAAATATTGCTAACTTTTTATATATAGAGAGCTATTAATAGATCTATATTTATTTTTATTCTTGAATTTTTTAATTTTATTAAATGTAAGTTTCAGACCCTTATCGAGTTTTGTTTTTTTCAATGCTTTTTGCAATACTTTCCTCTTCATTAATAACATTTTAATCATTTAATTTCTAATCTATTTGATTTAACTCAATTTTATTTTAACTAATTTAGTTAAAATTTACATGACTTTGGTTCTAATTAGAGTTTAGGAATGCTTTTCTTTTTCTTTTAAAATGATTAGTACATCTAATTTTAGCATAAAATTCATCAAAAACTACTGGAAAATGTTAATTGTTTTAAAATTTATTTTCAATATTTTCTGTACTTTAAATTTTTTTTTCATTAGGTGAGTTATTCTTGATAACTTAATCTTCACACCCTGCGATAGATAGTTCTTTAAGATTTTAATTATCTTTCTAATTTTCTTGCTATGGCTCAATTTTGGGAGTGCTAATTATTTCTAAATGGTGGTGCACTCTTTAAGAACTCTTTTGAAGTGTTTTTCTATCTAGTCTTTATCCTACAATGAATAGAATAATTTAAGCCAAGGTAAAAGCAAATATAAACCAGAATACTATGTAATTATAAAACTCTTTAAAATTTTCTAAGTTTAGGAATCCTTACTCTCCAAACGCAGTCTTCAAATTTTCATTTTTTAAAAACATGTCATCAATATCCTCAATGATAGTTGTTGGTTTCTATGTATTACAGTAGCACACGGATTCATTTTTACTATTTTTGAGTAGAACACAATTTTTTTTACTCCATTATTTATCATTCTATTATATGCAAGTCATGTTGTATTTCATGCTAGTCACAGCATTGTTAAAATTATAAATTATTGTTGAATTATCTATGAGTTTATTTGTATCCGATTTAGTAATTTAGGTCTAAATCAGCTTGTTCTTTGAGTATGTGTAATTTGAGCTAATATTTTTCATTTGCTAAATATATCCTTAAAATTCTGAAGTATTTTCATAAATATTTAATTCATAGTTGTTTCTTGATATACTATAAACATTATTTAAATCTGGCTCATTAAAAGAATTAACATATGTGTATATGTTTTTTTAAGTTATTTTGTCTATTAATAGAGATGATAGATTACCATTTAGAATTAATGACCCTTAATTAGGTAAGTTTATATTAGAAAAGATACTTCCTAACTTGGTTGTAATTTGATCATAGTCCTATAAATTTTATTATGTATTCTAAGAATTCATTGTAACACAAGAATTTAATATTTTAAATGAGTCGATAATATTTTGAATTGGAAAATCGTTGTTTTACTATAAATGGCTCAGATCATTGTTTTGAATGCTTGAATCTGTATTTTAAATTATTGATTGTAATATTTTAATTATTTAATTTTTGTCAGTATTCTAGATTTATTATTATGAGTTGAAAAGTAACCCTGATAGTTTAGCAGTTACTTTATTAGCATATGTTGATATCAAAGAAAATTTAGGTATTTAAAGAGACAACTACTGAAGATTTGTTATTAATAGAGAACCTAAATTATTTAAATCATATGAAAACTATGTATTTTTACTGATGTCTTCTCCAATTAAACTTAAAGTAATTAATTAGCTTGTAGCTTATAAATTCGTGCTAGATAGAGTTTGCTATGTAAGTTAATTTATTTATTAAAAATAATCTTTTGTTGTTAAACTCTAACTTTAAACACTAATCACCTAGGTTTGATTGTAAACACCAAGTTGTGAATCAATAACCTAACTCATTATTACAAGATTCCCTTAAGGTAATAGAGTTTGAATTTAGTTTACTGTTGTCTGATCTTATATTTACCTTCTTTAAATATTCCATGGAGAGATTAATTCCTATTAAGCATCATCTATGCTATTATAATAAAAGAATTAGTAAGTCAAAGGAAGATCTTCATCTAAGCAATACAAAAATTAAATTGAGAACACCGTTTAAAGTGCTACTCCTTGTAGTGGACTAATTACCAAAGTACAATTTTGAGGAGGGAAATTAATATTAAAGCTAATAGTTGTTAAGCTTGGCATAATAAAAGTAGGATTATAGACAGAAAAGCGTGCTTAAATAGTAGGTTTTAGGGGATCTACGTTTTTGAAGTAATTCCATATTCTAAATTTAACTTAGTAATAGTCAAATTTAATAACACCAACAACATCATTGTCATATAGCAAAGCTCCAGCATAAGTTAAAATATCTGAGGAGATATTCTCATCATAGTTAATTATAAAATTTAAATCCTCATTTAAATTAATTTTTTAATTTAAACGAGTAGCAGAAAACTGTACTTCTAACTAAGGGATATTTAGCTCAGTAAATAAGCATATTGTTCTATAATTAGATTTTCTAGAGTCTTTTTATCCGATTACATTCAATATAATAGATGTGTATGGCTAAAATGTTTTTGCAGGAAAAGAAATACTACTTGATCCTTGTTGTAATTAAACAATATTATTCTTGTAGTCATAGCAAATATGGTCACTAGATGATAAACTAGAGCATTCCCAACTAAAGTTGATGTTTTAAGGTGATTTAGAATCTTAAATTTCAAAGTCTCTAGAGTTGGTATTTAAGGATAGTTTACTTTAATAACCTACAACTAAACTAGAGCCTCCGATAACCTACAAATACAAATCTGTAATTAAAATATCAACTGATATCTTCTAAATAGCAATTATATTTTTGTTTGAACTTAAATTTACAACCAACTTTTTATTAAAAATGAAATAATAGTAGAAAAATTAAAAAAGGTTTAATTTTTAAAAGAGGAAATCTATAAAAAAGTATTGATAAAATGAATGAAAAATCAAAAATTACACTAGCATTTAATTGAGAATTAGATTATAAGGAGTAAGGAGGAATATCAAACTGATAGCTAGATAAACTGTATTAGCTCAGATTTTTTTATTGAAGTTGGTTAGAAATTAGTTGTAAATCAACGGGCTCGTTATTGTAAGTAATTAAACCTAGCTCGCATATTTCAATATAAAATTAAAAGTAGAAACTCAAGCTCATGTATCTTTTGGTGAATTATATAAAAAGATATTTTTAAAATCAAAATAAAAAAATAATTAATATACCTATATATAGGAGGATATACTGATTACTAAAAGCTGATTCTAATTTATTTTTATTATTAGTAATTTATTGTAAATAATTATGAGCCTACTTTGTTAACTTTAAGTTAATAATTAAATTGTATTGCAATATTTTAATTTGAAGGGATGTATTTAGGATCAATAGTTATACTTGTGGTCATATCTTAGCTTGCCTATTATAGTATTTTTTTGATATTTTATTTCTATTCATCACTAATTGTTCC
Organism: Tetrahymena thermophila SB210; assembly: GCF_000189635.1. Taxonomy (NCBI): domain Eukaryota; phylum Ciliophora; class Oligohymenophorea; order Hymenostomatida; family Tetrahymenidae; genus Tetrahymena; species Tetrahymena thermophila. The sequence goes on from NW_002476378.1 coordinate 23,766, forward strand.
TATAACTTGCACTAAAGTCCAACTTATATTTAAAAATTTTCTACCTGCATCATTTTGTATATTTTAAAGAGCTATACTTAAAGGATTGCAGCTGTTTTGGTTAGGGTTGTAATTAAAATTAAGCAAAGGAATCCCAGGATCATTCTAGAAAACAATATTTCTATAGAAAGTATTAATAAAATATGTATTATAATCTTCAAATTAAAGCTTATTAGGTAAAAAATTAATAATATTATTTGCCATTATTATTGAAGAATCACCTTTTTTTTAAAAAAAATATTTTATCTCAGAATATTCTTCTATAATTAAATAAAAAAATATAAAATTTATCTTTTAAGACCCCCATACTATGTTAAATTATGGAAAAATGGGTTTCTTATATAAGATTAGGATTTTTTAATTAACAAGGGTTGGCTTTAAATAAGAGACTTTAAATTTTGTTTATTACAAAATTTAAATGAAGAAAATAGAAGAAAAATTATTTTAAAAAAGTTAAAAATTTTATTTGATAATTTTTAAATAAGATTTTAATTATTCATTTTATAAAAATCTTTCCTAAATATGAAAAAATTACCTAAAATTACTTAAACTTGATTTCCAGTTATTTAACAAGATGAATCCGAACCAAGTAAAGTCAAAGTGGGCTGATCAAATATTTATTAACATAAAGAAAAAGGAGTATTTACTGAAATATCTTTTAAGGGTGAGCCGAAATCTATAATTAGCAAAGGTTTTGATGCACTTAATTAAATGTCAAGCACAGCAATATTTTGATAGCTACATTAATAAAAATTATTTCTCAAATCTTTTGGATTTAAGCAAGTGCAATTATTATCTGAATCTAATTATTTTGTTTCTGAGTAGCAGCTATCGCATTAAGAGTTTTTAGCCTATGACTATTTGCATAATTAGCAACTAGGATAGCAAGAATTGCATTTAGGATCTATATAATTTTAACATTAATCACAAGTGAGCGAAATGAGATTTGATTAAAATCCATTTGGACAAATACCTACACACATCTTATTAAACAAAAAGCTATTTTAAGGGCATGATAAACAGCTTTTAGAAGAAGAACTATTACAACTTGCGCAAGATTAATCACAGGGTTAACATTGATTTAAAGAATTAATAAATTCATTTAAATCACAATTCTAAACACATTATTTTTTATTTGGCTAATAATATAATCCAGATATACAGGACAAGCAACTATTTGGTCCTGCCCCATCACAACTGCTACAAGTTTGATCACATAATTAGCATTGTTATTACGCATTTTTGAATTAGTTTTAATTACAGGTTTAAACACATGAATGTGTAATAGGTTATAAGTATAAATCTAATTAACAAGATAAGCAATTGTTTGGTCCTGCTCCTTAGCAACTTGCACATGGTTAATCACATATTTAACATATATTTTAAGAGTCTGGATATTGATTATGATCACAATTTTAGACACATGAACTTAATTGCTACTAAAAGAACAACCCTGAAACGCATTATAAACAATTATTTCCCGAAGGTCCAGAACAATTTAAGCAAGTTTAATAGCAAGGCTAACAGCTTCCAGAAGAGTCAAGATAGTATTATTAAATACATTTTGCGCACACGTTATTAGAATCACATTCATCACAATAAGGAGAGCACTTTTAAAGAGGATATAAAATTTGAAGTATATTTTTAAAAAGTTGAAATATTATTCAAATTTGTAAATTATAATAAATTCTCAATAAAAAAGATTTTTTGAGAAAATACAAATTTTTTTTCTAATAAATATTGAATAGAATTTACAAGTTAAACAAGAAGAAAAGCTGCTGTAATATACTATTAATATTATACAGAGTTTGAATTCAATGGAGTTAGAATTAGATTCAAATCGTATAAGTTTAATAGACCATTATAAACAAAATAATAGCAAGAATAGCTACTCGAGCATCTATTAATATATTAGTTTGTAGAATCTAACTAAACTCCTTACAAACTTGCACTAATTTAAGTAATTGTTTTATAAGTATTAATTATTCCATTTATTACCAAATTAAATTTATAAATTTTTTAAAATCTTTTTTTTTAATAAAAATAATAATTAAAAAAAAAATTAATAAAATTTTTGAAAAATACAAAATAAATTTATTTTATTAAAAAAAATATTTTTACTAGTTTTTTCTGCTAAAAGTAAAACTAAATGGAATGTTTGAGAAGCAATCATTTCCTGATAAGTAATTTAGACTTTTGCTTGGACTTAAAACTATATTTAAGCAATTATCAGACTATATGTAATTTTTATACTCTTATAAATCAGATTAATTGTCAACACCCTATTTATTTATTATGCATTCACTGTCTATGTTTTTTTTATTTAAAGATTTAATAATAGAATATTTTTAAATTTTGTTACATGATGGATTAAAACCACACTGATTCATAATTTGAGTGCAATCAGGATAAAGATTTGATGAACTTGTTAATTTTATTTAGTCTTTAATTTTAAAATTAATAATTTTTTATATGTTATGATAGAAAATTTTATTTACAATTTAAAACTGAGAAGAATAAAATCCATATTCTAACTTTCATTTTAATTAGTTTACTTTTTTTATTTATTTTTATTATTTTTTTGTTTATTAATTTATATTATATAATTAATCCATAGCCATAGCTATTTATATATTTAATTTATTTTAATTGTGCTTCACGAGTAATACAACAACGAAATCATATTATTTCTTAATATTTTACTGTTGATTCCAAGTAAAATTTTTTATTCTATCATTTTTTTTTAATAGTCAAACACTATCACAATTATTTATCATATTCTTAAAGAATTACCCTAAATCCTCTTTTTTGAACTCTGAGCATGAGCAGAAAAGCTTAGATTTTATTTTATAAAAAACCAGAATTTAAGAAATTTCAAAAATTAAAAATTAGCCACAATTTAAGAAATTCATTGGTAACTATCTTTTGAAAACATAAAAAAAGGAATGGAATTATCAATAAGATTATATATTACTGATTTAAAAAATTCAAAAAAAAATTTGCCTTCAGTTTACATATAATTACTTTAAAATAACTATTCAGATATTAATCACTGCCTAATTTTTATTAGTATAGAAAGATTTAATTTATATAATTGTATCTTCTATTATTACTACTTGTCAATAATAAAATCATCATAAATTATCAAAATAATTTAAAAAAATAAATAATCTATTTGTAGATATAACAAAGTTAAATTAATTATTATCCTATTTTAATTTTATTAATTTTCTATATTAATGGTTTTTAATTCATCATTTTAAGAATTAAATTAACCTTAAAGAACATTATTTATTTCTAATTAAATTATATTAGTATTTATGATTTAACTAGATTTAGATTATTGTTTTTAACTATTACCTTCAACTTTTGAAATTAAAAAATAAATTTTTATAATATTCTGAATGATTGGTATTCTTAAATTTATTTTATTAATACTTATTTTAAGCACAATTAGTTCTTGTTCTATCTTAACTGTTATATCCTAAATATCTTTTATCAAATTAAAATTTGTAAGGTAAAGTGTTTTAAGCTGAGATTGATGTGACCTTAAAAAATGAACATTTATTGCTTATTTTTTTTAAAAATAATTTTTTCAAGTATAAAAGCTTACACATGCACTTAACAATTATAAACGAAGTTATTATATAAATTCTTTTATTTATTTATTAAATTAACCTTACAGAAAAATCAAAGAGAAATTGCATGCTCTTTATGTGTTTATTAAATTGTAAGATAATAAATTAATTAATTATTTATTTAAATGAATTAGAAAATTTACGATACTAAATAGATAATTAGTCTGATAACTCTTATTTATTTATTCAGAGCTAATTTTAACCAAATATTTGGGATCGGAGAATAAAGAGAAATTTTTTTTTTTTTTTTTGGCTGGGATCAAAGGCACTTTTCTTAATATATAGTAGATATACTTTAGATTATTTTCTTTGTATATTCTTGAGATAAATAAGACACAGGCAATTAGTAAAATATTTTTTAGTTTTTAGTGAGAGGTGACTTTAATGACTTTAAAGGAAATAAATACTATATTTTAGTAAATTTAATTATTAAATTTTATTTAGTTTAAGGAGCTATTTATTTATTTAGCAAAATATGATATTTATAATAATTATTATAAATATATCTATATTATAGGTTAAATTATCAAAAATTTTATATTTATTTTTCCTTTTTTCATTATTGTTAATAAAGATTTATGTTTAAAACAACTAATATTTTTGATTTAAGACAATTAGTTTTCAATTATTATTATTTATTGATTTTTTTTAACCTTTTAAAATAAATTAGTGTAAGTAAATTATTAAAAAAAGAATAATTTTTTAAATAAAATATTATTTTTAGCATCAATATAATAAATAAAAAGGAAATTAAATCAAATAAAAAACTCAAAATAATTTAAAAGAGTTTTTTATATGGTTTTAAATTCATTTTTATTGTTTTTACGAAAGCTTAATTGTCAAATATGAAAATATGAGAGGAGATTAGTGCACTTTGCTAAAGCAGAGCGAACATAAGCTTGAATATTTTATTCTATATAAATTGCTTTATATTAACGTTAATTGATTAATCCTTCATTTTTTAGGTATAGAAATTGCACCCTTACTTATAAAAATCATATACACTTTAAGTATTTTTTTCCATTTTTAACAAAAAGTTACACATACACCATAATGTGACAGAAGAAGAGATAAGGGACATTATAAATTTATAACTATAAAATAAATATTAAAATTTTAATAAAATAAATTTTGATCTTAATCCACAAGTTTTGGAGTAAATTTGTAAATATTCAATTTAAATTTTAGTGAGTAAAATAATTTATAATTATTAAAAAAATTTTCGAATTCAAAATTTATATTTTTAAATTTTATGATTATTCAAGAAAGAAGAAAACAAAACATAAAATTAAACAAATAAAGTTCATACATCAATACTTTAAATAGTTTCCTATATTTTTAAAATATTAAATAATATGCCATATAAGTGTTTATCATCATTATATTATATGTGTTTTTTAATCAAAAAAATCATAGTTAATGAAATAATCAGTTCAATAATTACCAATTCCATTAATAGTGATATAAAAAATAAAATTAAAAACTCATTTGATTCACTTGAAGTTTTACTACTGGACACTGATAATATTAAGTAAAAATAAACCAAACACATTATTAATTAAAAACCCATAGAAATAGCTTTTCCTATCTAATCTTTTTTAAAAGTGTATGTAATTAGGGATGAGGTTATTTTTAATATTATGCTGTTAATCAAAGCAATTACTATTTGTTAATCTATCATCATATAACCATTGAATAATATAGAAATAGCTAGGGTGTGGATAGTTTTAATATAAAAAAGAGTGAATCTTATTGGTCTTGAAATATCATTTAGTGAGAGATAAAAAATGCTAAAAAATTAATGAAATATTGCTAATTTTTTATATATTGAGAGCTATTAGTAGATCTATATTTATTTTTATTCTTAAATTTAAGTTTAAGATCCTTATTAAGTTTTGCTTTTTTCAATGCTTTTTGCAATACTTTCTTCTTCATTATTATCATTTTAATCATTTAATTTCTTATCTATTTGATTTAACTCAATTTTATTTTAACTAATTTAGTTAAGATTTACATCGCTTTGGTGCTAATTAGAGTTAATGAATGTTTTTTTTTTTCTTTTAAAAGGATTAGTAGCATTAATTTTAGCAGATAATTCATCAGAAACTAATGGAAAATGTTAATTGTTTTAACATTTATATTCAACATTTTCTGTACTTTAAATCTTGTTTTAATTAAGAGAGTTATTATTGATAGCTTAGTCTTTGCACATTGCGATAGATGGTTCTTTAAGATTTTAATTATCTTTCTAATTTTCTTGCTATGGTTCAATTTTTTGAGTGCTAATTATTTCTAAATGGTTGTGCACTCTTTAAAAACCCTTTTAAAGTGTAATTCTATCAAGTCTTTATCCTACGAAGAATAAAATAATTTAAGCCAAGGTAAAAGCAAATATAAACCAGAATACTATGTAATTATAAAACTCTTTAAAATTTTCAATGTTTTTGAATCCTTACTCTCCAAACACAGTCTTCAAATTTTCATTTTTTAAAAACATGTCATCAATATCCTCAATGATAGTTGTTGGTTTCTATGTATTACAGTAACACACAGATTCATTTTAATTATTTTTGAGTAGGACACAATTTTTTTTACTCCATTATATATCATTCTATTATATACAAGTCAAGTTGTATTTCTAGCTAGTTACAGCATTATTAAAATTATAAATTATTGTTGAATTATCTATGAGTTTATTTGTATCCGATTTAGTAATTTAGGTCTAAATCAGCTTGTTCTTTGAGTATGTGTAATTTGAACTAATATTTTACATTTGCTAAATGTATGCTTAAAATTCTGGAGTATTTTCATAAATATTTAATTCATAGTTGTTTCTTGATATACTAAAAACATTATCTAAATCTGGCTCATAAAAAGAATTAACATATGTGTATATATTTTTTTGAGTTATTTTGTCGATTAATAGTGATGATAGATTACCATTTAGAATTAATGACCCTTAATTAGGTAGGTTCAAATAAGAAAACATACTTCCTAACCTGGTAGTAATTTGATCATAGTCCTATAAATTTTTTTATGTATTCTAAGAATTCATTGTAACAGTAGAATTTAATATTTTGAAAGAATCTATAATATTTTGAATAGCAAAATCATTGTTTTGCTATAAATAGCTCATATCATTGCTTTAAATGATTGAATCTGTATTTTAAATTATTGATTTTAGTTTTTAAATTATTTAATTTTTATCGATAGTCTATATTTATTATTTTGAGTTGAAAAGTAACCCTGATAGTTTAGCAGTTACTTTATTAGCATATGTAGATATCAATGAAAATTTAAGTATTTAAATAGATAATTATTGAAGATTTGTTACTAATAGATAGCATAAATTATTTAAATCTTATGAGGATTATGTATTTTTACTAATGTCTTCTCCGATTAAACTTAAAGTAATTAATTAGCTTGTAGCTTATAAGTTTGTGCTAGATAGAGTTTGCTAAGTAAGTTAATTTACTAATTGATAATAATCTTTCGTTGATAAATTTTAACTTTAAATACTAATAATCTAGGTTTAATTATAAACACCTAGTTGCGAATCTATAACCTAACTCATTATTACAAGATTCCCTTAAGGTAATACAGTTTGAATTGAATTTACTGTTGTCTGATCTTATATTTATCTTCTTAAAATATTCCATGGTGAGATTAATTCTTATTAAGCATCATCTATGCTATTATAATAGAAGAATTGGTAAGTCAAAGGTAGATCTTCGTCTATGCAATACAAAAATTAAATTGAGAAAACTGTTTAAAGTGCTATTCCTTGTAGTGGACTAATTACCAAAGTACAATTTTGAGGAGGGAAATTGATATTAAAGCTAATAGTTGTTAAGCTTGGCATAATAAAAGTAGGGTTATAGACAGAAAAGCGTGCTTAAATAGTAGGTTTTAGGGGATCTATGTTTTTGAAATAATTCCATATTCTAAATTTAACTTAGTAATAGTCAAATTTAATAACACCAACAACATCATTGTCATATAGCAAAGCTCCTGCATAAGATAAAATATCTGAAGGGTAATTCTAATCATAATTAATGATAAAATTCAAATCCTCATTCAAATTAATTTTTTAATTTTAACGAGTAGCAGAAAACTGTACTTCTAGCTAGGGGATATTTAGCTCAGAAAATAAGCATATTGTTCTATAATTAGATTTTCTAGAGTAAAACTAAGATATAAAATAAATGGTAAATTTATTTGCATTTTATATTTCTATTGATTTCCCAAATTTCAAAAGACCAAAGGCTGATAGATGTATATAAACAAAATTATGAAAATATTTTAAAATTTAGTTTAAATTATTTTTACAATAAATTTAGATTAAAAATTTTTAGTTGTTTATTTGTAAATTTAAACTCAAGATTTAAATACATACTTTTTTCATAGATACTATTTTTACTTTTAAATTTTAGAAATTTATATTATAAAATATAAATGTGTAATTAATTAGTCTCTCATTTTAACACTGATTTTTCTTAATTATTTAAAATTATTTAAATATAAATTTTTGACATTAAGTAAAGAGTTAAATACTAGAGTATAGTCCAATTCATTTAACTAAAATCAAATTTAGAAATAATTTAGTTAGTTAATGATATTATTATATATTTTATTAATTTTAAATAATTCTTTTTTATGAAAGAAAAAGAGAAGTAAGTAAAATTTATGAAATTATATCACAAATCATTTTTAAAATTTAATATAAAATCATTTTGATTTTTAAGAATCTATTATTTTATTAAGCTAAAAGTTTTTTTGCTTTAACCAATGAATAACTATTTTAATCATAATTTAATTTTGTTAATATCAAAGAGCCATATATGAGCCAATTTAAAAATATAAAAAAATATTTTTATGTTTTAAGAAAAACAAATATAAAGAAATATTTTATAAAGTTGTTCAAGGCTTTAAAATTCTGCTGATTAGATATATATAATCAGTGGAATTAGTATAAATTTTATATAAAAATGATTATAGGGTAGTTTAAATGCTTTTTTTTTACTATTTTAAATTAGAATTATATCAGATTTATTAACATAGCAAAATATGATATTTATAATAATAATTATAAATCTATCGATATTTTAGTTAAATTATTTGATTACAAAATGTTATAAAATAAAACATATTATCAAATATTTTATATTTATTTTTCCTTTTTTCATTATTATTAACAAAAAATTATTTTTAAGACAACTAATCTTTTTGATTTAAGACACTTAGCTTTCAATTATTATTATTTATTGATTTTTTTGAACCTTTTAAAATAAATTAGTGTAAGTAAATTATTTAAAAAAATAAATAGTATAAAATTTTTAAAAAAACATTATTTTTATAATCAATAAATAAATAAAAAGATAAAGAATAAAAAATAATTAGAAAAATAAATCAAATTAAAAGCTCAGAATAATTAAAATGAGTTTTTTATATTTTTTAAATTCATTTTTATTGTTTTTACGAAAGTTTAATTGTAAAATTTGAGAGATTAGTGCTCTTTGCTAAAGCAGAACATAAGCCTGATACATCTTAATCATCAATTTAATTAGACCTTTTTAAATATTGAAGAAGAAAAATGAAATAATAAGTTTATAATAAATTAAAAGCAAAAGTTAATGAGAGAGAAAAAAGGCAATCATAATACAAATAAGAAAAATAAAGTGAATATAAAATTAAAAATAAATCAAAAGAGTTTATTTTTTTATTTTAAGTTAGTTTTTATTTTTAAAAATATCACAATTCAAAACAAAAAAACTATTTTTACGTTATATCAAGTGTTAAATTTGAGAGTTTAGTGCACTTTGCTAAACCAAAACCTAAACCCTATGCACCAATTGTACCAATTTTATTGTAACTTTTTAAATATAAAAAAGACATATAAAGTAATTAGTTCAAAGTAAAAAAAAGAGAAAAAATATGAAATAAAAGTAAATAATTAATTAATTAAATAAAAGAAAAGAAAAGAAAAGTTGAAAATGAAAAATATAACTTAAATTAAATTAACAAGCAAAGAATGAAGAAGAAGAAAAATTCAAGCAGGACAAACAAAAATGAAAAAAAAATAAAATAAAAGCTAATAAATAAATTAAAAGAGTTAGTTATATTATTTTAAATTAATTTTTATATTAATTAATATCAAAATTCAAAACAAACAAACTGTTTTTACCTAAGATTAAGTGATAATTTTGAGAGATTAGTAAACTTAGCTAAAGAAGAACCTAATCCTGATCCACCTTCATCACAAATTTAATTTAAGCTTTTAATGTTGAAGATGAAATATAAATAAAGTTAATTAATTAGTTAGTTAGAAGGAAAAAATAAAGAAAAAATATGAAACAGTTAGATATAAAAGAATTAATTAATTGAAATTAAAAACTGAAAATCGAAAAATGAGTTAAATTTACAAGTAAAGAAAGAAAAGAAAAAAAAACACAAAAAAATCAAATAAAAAGCTATAAATAAGTAAATAAAAAGAGTTAATTATATTGTTTTAAATTTTTTAAAAATTTAAAAATATCATAATCCAAAACAAATAAAATGGTTATACGATAGATGGAGTGTCAAATTAGAGAGATTATTGCATTTTGCTAAAGCAGAACCTAAGCCTGAAGCACTTTTATCACCAATATTATTGTTACTTTTTAAATATTGAAGAAAAAGTATATTGTTAATTAGTTAGATAGAAGGAAGAAATGAAGAAAAAATACGAAATATTAAGAAATAAATTAATTAAAACCAAAAGTTGAAAATGAAAAAATGAGTTATATTTACAAAGAAAAAAAACACAAGCTGAATAAAAAAAATGAAAATATAAAAAAAAAAGCTAATAAATAAATTATAAGAGTTAGTTATTTTGTTTTTAATTCATTTTTATATTAAAAAATATCACAATCCAAAACTATAAAATCTTTTACTAAAGATTAAGTGTCAAATTTTAGAGATTAAAGCAATTTGCTAAGGCAGACCCTAAACCTATAACACCTTCGTCACCAATATTATTGTTACTTTTTAAATATTTAAGAAAGAATATATAGTTAACTAAAATGAAGAAAAAATATAAAACAATTAGAAATGGATTAATTAATTGATACTAATAGGAAAAGTTTAAAACGAATAAATAAGTTAAATTAGCAAATAAAGAAAGAAAGAGAAAAAAAACACAAGCAGAGTAAAAAAAGAAAAATAAATCAAATAAAAAACTAATAAATAATTTATAAGAGTTAGTTTTATTGTTTTAAATTTATTTTTATATTAAAAAATATCACAATCCGAAGCAAATAAATTGTTTTTACGTAAGACTAAGTGTCAAATTGGAGAGATTAATGCACTTTTATAAAGTCAAACCTAAGTCTAGTGCACCTTCATTACCTATTTAATTATACCTTTTTAATGTTGGAAATGAAATATAAATAAATTTTATTATTTAGAAGGAAAACAAAAATAGTAAATATGAAATATTAAGAAATAAAAGAATGAATTAATTAAAAAGTAAAAGTTGAAAATAAAAATTTGAGCTAAATTAACAATAAAGAAAGAAGAAAAAAAACAAGCAGATATAAATAAAGAAAAAAAGTAAATAAAATGAAAAGCTAATAAATAAATTAAAAGATCTTTATTGTTTAAAATTCATTTCTATATTAAATAATATCAAAATCCATAACAAATAACTTTTTTTACTCAAAATCAAGTGTCAAATTTGAAAGATTAGTGCACTTTGCTAAAGTAGAACCCAAACCTGATGCACCTTGGCGACCAATATTATTATTACTTTTTAAGTATTGAATAAAACATATATAGTTAATTAGTTCGTTAGAAGTTAAGAAAAAATATGATATAATAAGAAATGATAATAAAAGCAAAAGTTGAAAATTAATTAGTAAAAAAAACACATCCAAAATAAACAAAAAAAGATAAATAAATCAAATAAAAAGCTAATAAATAAATTAAAAGAGTGATATTGTTTTAAGTTCATTTTTATATTAAAAATAATATAAAAATAAATAAACGGCCTTACCAAAGATGAAGTGTCAAATTTGTGAGATTAGTGCACTTTGCTAGACCAAAACCTAAGCCTGAAGTACCTTGGTCACTAATATTATTGTTACTTTTTAAATATTGAGGAAAAAATATATAGTTAATTTGTTATTTAGAAGGAAAAAGTTCAAGAAAAAATATGAAATAATAAAAAAAAAAAAAACTTTTCTTATTTTCAGAGTAGCAAAACGGCTTTAAGGTGGGATTTAAGTTCCTTCAGAATGAATTGGAAATATTGAAGTACATAAATGTTATTTATTAGTTTATGAATATGAAATAATAAAAAATTAATTAATTAAAAGTAAAAGTTGAAAATAAATTTGATAAATTAACAAATAAAAAAAAATAAAAAAATGCAAGCAAAATAAACAAAAAAACAAAAATAAATCAAATAAAAAATTAATAATGTTTATACGAAAGATTAAATATCAAATTTGAGAGATTAGTGCACTTTTCTAATACAGAACTTAAGCCTGTAGCACCTTGATCACCAATTATATTGTAACTTTTAAATTTTGAAAAAAAATATGAAACAATCAATTAGAAATTAATTAATTTATCAAAAGGAGTTAAATTAACAAAGAGAGAAAAAAAAAAAAAACAAGCAGAATAAACAAATAAGCAAGAATAAAATAAAATGCTAATAAATAAATTAAGAGATTGTTTTAAAAATTCATTTTTATATTAAAAAATATAAACAATCCAAAACAAACAAACTGTTTTTACCTAAGATTAAGTATCAAATTTGAGAGATATATGCATTTTTCTAATTTAGAACCTAAATCTATTGCACCTTGGTCACCAATTTTATTGTCACTTTTTAAATATTGGAGAAATAATAAAGAGTTAATTAACTAGTTTGAAAGAAAAAATATGAAATAATAAGAAATGAATTAGAATTTTAAAATGAAAAAATGAGTAAAATTAACATGAAAAGTAAGAAAAAATAATATATGCAGGATAAATAAATAAAAATGAATCAAATAAAAAGCTAATAAATAAATAGAGAGATTTAGTTAATTTTGTTGCTTTAAATTTATTTATATATTAAAATATATCACATTCCAAAATAAAAAAACTATTTTTACCAAAGATTAAGTGTTAAATTTGATAGATTAGTACATTTTGCTAAACCAGTTCCTAAGCCTGATGTACCTTCATCACCAATTTTATTAACACTTTTTAAATATTGAACAAAAAATATATAATTTATTAGTTAGTTAGAAGGAATAAATGAAGAAAAAATATAAAATAATAAGAAATTAATTAATCTAATAATAATAATAAAAGTAAAATTAAAAATTATAAAATGAGTTAAATTAACAAATAAAAAAAAATAGAATAAACAAAAAAGTAAAAATAAATAAAATAAAAAGCTAAAAAATAAATTAATGAAAAAGAGTTATAAATTATAATAATCCAAAATAAATAAACTCTTTTTACTTTAGATTAAGTGTCAAACTTGAGAGATTAGTGCATTTTGCTAAGGCAGAACCTAATCCTGATGCACCTTAGTCACCAATTTTATTGTCACTTTTTAAATATCGAAGAAAAATATGAAGCAATTATAAATTAATTAATAGCAAAAGTATAACTTAGAAAAAAAAAATACATTCAGAATAAAAAAAAGAAAAGGAAATCTAATAAAAACTAATAAATAAATAAAAGAATTAGTTATTGTTATATTGATTAAATTTATTTTTATATTCAAAAATGTAACAATTAAAATAAATAAACTGGTTTTACTAAAGATTAAGTGTCAAATTTGAGAGATAAGTGTACTTTTTTAAAGCAAAACTTAAGCTTGATTCACCTTCATCACCTATTTTATTTCTACTTTTTAAATATTGAAAAAAAAAAAATATTTAATTAGATAGTAATCAGGAAAAAAAAAAGCAACAAATTAATCAAATAAAAATTTAAAATCAAAAAATTAATTAAATTAAGAAAGAAAGAAAGAAAGAAAGAAAGAAAGAAAGAAAGAAAGAAAGAAAGAAAGAAAGAAAGAAAGAAAGAAAGAAAGAAAGAAAGAAAGAAAGAAAGAAAGAAAGAAAGAAAGAAAGAAAGAAAGAAAGAAAGAAAGAAAGAAAGAAAGAAAGAAAGAAAGAAAGAAAGAAAGAAAGAAAGAAAGAAAGAGAGAGAGAGAGAGAGAGAGAGAGAGAGAGAGAGAGAGAGAGAGAGAGAGAGAGAGAGAGAGAGAGAGAGAGAGAGAGAGAGAGAGAGAGAGAGAGAGAGAGAGAGAGAGAGAGAGAGAGAGAGAGAGAGAGAGAGAGAGAGAGAGAGAGAGAGAGAGAGAGAGAGAGAGAGAGAGAGAGAGAGAGAGAGAGAGAAGAAGAAGAAAAAAACAATCAGAATAATAAAAAAAAGAAATATAATCTAATAATAAAATTAAAAGAGTTAGTAAGATTATTTTAAATTCATTTTATATTAAAAAATATCACAATCCAAACAAAAAATTGTTTTTACCTTAAAATAAGTGTTAAATTTGACAGATTAATGCACTTTGCTAAAGCAGAACCTAAGCTTGAAGCACCTTGGTCACCAATTTTTTTGTGACTTTATAAATAGTGAAGACAATGTGTATAATTAGTTAGTTAGAAGGAAATAATCAAGAAACAATATGAAATAATAATAAATAAATTAAATAATAAAAAAAGCAAAAGTAGAAAATGAAAAAATGAGTTAAATTAACAAATAAAGAAATAGATAATCATTTTAGGAAAAAATAAATAAAATACATCAAATATAAAATAAATAAATAATTAATCATGAAAATTAAAATAAAAATTAAGTTAAAATTAAGTTAAAATAATTAAAAAATATTTGTAAAAATAAAAATGAATTTATAAAAAAAGTATTTTTATTAGAAAAATGATATTGTAAGTAACTTGAAAATTAAATATAAAAAACATAAATAATATTAAAAATATTTAATTAATACTTTAGATCAATATGGAGAACCTAATGGGATTAAAGTGAAGAGTTTAAAAACTTTTTTTATAAATAAAAATAAATTTAACCAGTATGAATAAAAAATAAATATTTACCTCATCTAAATTGTTAAAATAATTTTTCTATTATATCATATGATTTTTTTTTCAAAAAAATTGAAATGCAATTTATGGAAATTTAATTAATTTTAGTTAAATTAAAACAAAATATACTTTATTTCAAATTAATTTGGATAAAAAGAAATAATATTATAATATTTATAAAATACAAATTTATAAAATTATAAATTTGCTTTTATGAAGAGATATCCCAAAAAACTTAGTGTAACATTTATTATCATATCTTAATATTTATATTTAAAAATTATACTTAAAAAATAGTAAAAGTAGGATAATTTTAATTTAGTGATTTTTTCTATTTAAGTATAGTAAAAATTAAAATACATTTAATATTTATTAATATATTATAATATTGATAATATCTCTAATTATTCTTAAATTCCATTAGTTTTTTTGCAAAAACATGTTATATAGGTTGCCTACATCCAATAAGCCTTTTATACCTATTTAGATAAAGTTTTAATAAATAGATTATTCATATATAGATAAATGAGGGGTCTAGCGCACTTGTGATTATTTTTAAAAATTTTTTTTTTAAAAATTAATTTACCTGTTTGAAGTAATAAGAAATAACACTTTCAAAAAAAAAATAGCTTTTAGAGTATATGTTTTTTATATAAAAAAGATCATATTATTTAATTGAGTTTTTGATAATTAAACTTCTGAATATATCTAACTATTTAACTAAGAAAGTATAAGTAGATTTCATCTTCTTTCTTTTTCTCTAATAGTGAATTAGAAGAAGAGGATAAAGCAGAAATTTTGGATAGGAATTGGAAGAAATATTCAAGATAGAGTAAAATATAAAGCTAGAATTTAGTAAAAAATGTAAAATTAAACAAGCAAATAACAAAAATAAACTAACCCATTTAATTTTAAAAAAGCAGAACATTTACCAAAAACTTTCTAATATTAAAATTTAATAATAAAAACAAACAAATTAAAATGAATCCTAGCAATTAAAAAACAAGTTAAAATCCTCATTAAGGTGATAATATTTACAGAAAATGTAAAATTAATGAACCTCCTAAAGATAAATAGCTTAGAATTTTACAAGAAGAAATAGTTAGCTTTTAAAACATTAAAACTCAAACAAGTTAAACCACCTTTAATACTATTGAAACAAATGTATGTCAAGTAACTGAAGTTTTTGATAGTATTTAAGAAGGAAATTTTATTGCTTAAAAAAATTAAGATGAAAAAATTGTTAATTAAACAAAAGAAAATCTGTGCTTTTTATAAAAGATTATTATGCTTGATTATTTGAAGATACTTTTGTAATGCTATAAATCTATAAAATTATATTTAATTTTATAGATAAAGCACATTCCCACGTACTCTTAAGAGAAAGAACTTGAGCTTAAATATTAAATTTTACAAAAGAAATTTTCTTAGTTAATTAATAGACCAAATACTAACGAAAAAAATATCTCGAAATTTAAAATAATTTCCAGTATAATTTTTACTTTTAAGTATGAGATTGGATTTTTGCTGATTACAAACGCCTTTTTTAATGCTTTTAAGATTCTCTTCTCATCTTGTTTAATTTTATTTCTAGAAGCTATTTAAGAAAATAAAAGCAATTCAGTCAAGTTCTCTTTAGCCATCATATTAACCATAATACAGTTCTCTGCGCTTATAGCTGTACACAACATATCGAGATTCTTTTACAATTTCTTACATGTTTTCAAGGCTACTTTAATGAAAATATTGTATCAAAAGATTACGACTCTTTCAGCTTTTTCTCTCAAATAAGCTAACGTAGGCAAATTAGTTAATCTAGTTTCAAATGATCTAAATACTCTAGATAGTAAAGGTTTGTGCATGATAAAAATTATCACAGTTTTTATTGATCTTACTGTGGTAGTTCTTTTTTTGTACTAAAGGTAAAAAATTTCTTTTAAATTTTTTATTAAATATTTTTCTTATCTATCTGGTTGGTATTAAGAAATGTATTGCAAAAAATAAATAAATAATCTTAAATTTAAGAGGAAAAACGAATTCATATTTTATTTTCACATTTCATTCTAATAAAAGTTTTTTAGTAAAATTATTTGAAATATATTTGTATTATAAAATAGATTAGGCTTTTATTCTCTACTTGGTTTTTGCTTTATCCTCTGTTATCCAATTATTTAAAGTATTTTTGCAAAGGTAAACTAAAGATTCTTCTTTCTGAAGACCTAATTAGTAGACTAAAGAATAAAACTTACTAATGAATTAATAGAAGGGATTAGGTTGATAAAAATGTATGCATGGGAAGAGGCATTTGTAAAATTTGTGTAAATAATAAGAGAAAATGAAATAAGTAAAATATTAATTATTCAAATCATATACTCGTTCTAATAATCTTTTACTTCTATTGTTGATATGCTTGCCTGCTTAATATCCTTCTTGAGTATATATTATTTTGGGGATCCTTCAGTTTTAACAGTTCCAAAAATGATTTCTGTTATGGATTTATTCTCTTATACTAAATATGAGCTAGTAACCTATATTAGCACAGGAATTACTGGTTTATTAGAGTTTAAAGTAATTATCAAGAGAATATTGGCTGTGCTAACGATACAAGAGCAGTCTATTTAATAAATAACCGATTTATCAACTAAATGTAATTTATTTTATTCTTAACAAACAAATTTTTAATATGCTTAAATTCTTAAATAAATCTAATAAAAAAATTATTTTAATAATCTTATAGCATAATTAGAACCATTAATCTTAGATAAATCATTACCAAGAGGAAAAATAACTATGAAAGATTTCAGCGCTTATTGGAATTTATAAACTCCCGTTTTAAAAAATATCAATCTCGATATTCAGAACGGAGACTTAGTGGCAATAATTGGAAGAATTGGAAGTGGAAAATCATCACTTCTGAGCTGTATTCTCTAAGAAATCCCTTATTTTAAGGGAAGCTTTAGCTTCAATGGCAGGGTAGCCTACGTAGAGCAAGAGCCTTATATTTTCAGTAGTTCAATTAAAGAAAATATTATTTTTGGGTCTGAATATAATGAAGATCTCTATAAGTAAGTTTTGGAAGCTTGTGGTCTTAAAGAGGATATCAAATTATTTATAAACTAAGACATGACTTAAATAGGAGAAAGAGGAACCAATTTAAGTGGTGGATAAAAAGCTCGTATCTCATTAGCACGTGCTATTTATTCTTAATCTGACATATATCTATTAGATGATCCTCTTTCTGCTGTTGATTCTAAGGTAAAATCAATTAACTTATAAAGAAAATATTTTTTTTTTTTGGAAAATAATTATTTTTTATGAAGAGAAATGTATTTTCCTTCTTATTTATTATTTTATTTATTTATTTGTTATTAATTTATTTTAACTTAATTAGGTAGCTAAGCAAATAGTTGAATAGGCTATTTTGAAAATGTTGAAAGGAAAAACTGTTCTAATGGTAACTCATCATCTTGATTTTGCTTAAAAAGCTGATAAAGTTTTGATAATTAAGGAAGGTCTAATAGCTAATTAAGGAAATTATGATGAGATAAAAGCTAATATAGAAGATATTGATAGTTGCTTATGCTCAAATGATGAAGAAACATCAACACAATCTAATGAAAAAATAAAACAAGTACTGTAAGAAAGTAGTAGATTATAAGATGAATAGAATATTTAATAAGAGCTTAAGAATTACTAAGAAAAAGAACAAATTACAGATAAAATAATTTAAAATAATAAAATTTAGAATATTTTTACAAAAGAATAAGATGAGGATATGACAGTAAACTTTAAAACTTATTAGAAATATTTTGGATATTCTTCATTGAAATGGTTAATTTTTTTAGTGCTCGCTTTATTTATTTCAAGCGATATTGTTTATGTATTATATACAAAAACAATCTCAAACTATACTTAAAACGAAGATGATCTCTTGGAAATACTTTATTATTTGGGTTATTTAACATTAATATTTTTTGTTAATTACTTGAGTAAGTATTTGCTTTTTACCTTGATCGTTAATAGTAGCAACAAAAATATTCACTAAAATATGATTAAATCATTAGTTAGAGCTGCTATTCAATTTTTTGATGGAACTCCATCAGGTAGAATATTAAATAAATTCTCTTCTGATTTAGGTAAAATTTTATTTATGTTATTTAAAAATATATTTTTTCCTTATTTCAATCAATTTCTCTTTATATACTGAAGTTTGGTTCTCAATAATTAAAATTTAAAAAAATATTTTTTGTGTTTAAAAGTGAGAAATAAATTAGATAAATTAATTTAAAACTATTTAATTAATATTTAAATTAACTTAATAAATAGGTATAATAGATTAATTAATAACAAGGACTATGATCAGTTCTTTAGAAATACTTTCTAGAATATCTGTAGCTATAATTACTATTTTGATAATTAATCCTTATTTTTTAATAGTTGTGTTTATTTAGACAATTTTAATTTGGCTTTTCGTTAGTTTTTCTAAAACTCCGCTTTAGTAATCAAAGCAATTAGATCTTAGACACCGCTCACCTATATACACCTGCTTTAACTAAACTATTTAAGGAGCTCTTCCAATCAGATCTTTCAAGAAGCAAAAAATATTCTTAGAAAATTTCTCTGTTCTTCTACACAATTCTTTAAAAACAGCTCTTACTTTTAATTTCAACTAAAGGGCTTTTTCGTTTTACATTCATTTGGCTACAGCATTATTTTCTAATATTGGAATATATATGATTATGCTAATAAACAAAGATTCAAGCTCTTTAGGATAAGCTATTATATTTTTTATAAGTATTAGTGATGCTATGCAGTTTGGATTGAGGTTTGAGTTTTTTTCAAAAATTTTCAAGTAAATAACTAAATTTTAAAAATAGGATGATAATAGAAACAGATATATCAATGTCTAGCGCTTAAAGAGCTATGAATATGATAGATATTGTTTAAGAGCCTGATCTAAGATGTGAAAATGACAAAATTTTTATCTAAAATAAATAAGATGCTATTTAATCAGACAATTAAAACAAAAATTATATTTTTCCAGTCAAAGGAGATATAGAATTTTAAAATGTTAAAATGAAATATAGAAAAGATCTTAGCTATGTTCTAAATGGATTATCTTTTAAAATAAATGCAGGAGAAAAAGTAGGATTTATAGGCAGAACAGGAGCTGGAAAATCTTCAATAATATAAGCAATTTATAGATTGACTGAAATTGAGGATAAACCTGATAATATTGCAGAATAAGGATTTATCAAAATTGATGGATATAATCTAAAAGAGTTAGGAATACACACAATTAGATCAGGAATTAGCATTATTCCTCAAATGCCATTTGTTTTTTCTGGATCGATTCGCAGAAATTTAGACCCATTAGATGAATACACTGATGTAGAAATCAACTAAATTTTAAAAGAAATTAATCTTTCAGGTAAAAAAAATTTATTTTTTATCAAAATAGAAAATTAATTATTTTTTAAATAAAATAATTTTGATTAAAAACTCAAAAACAAACAAAAATATTTTAATTTAAAATGATAAATTTATTCTTATAATTTAAATAAAAAGATAAGATATCCAAACTTAAAGAAGGTTTTTTTACAGATATGTCTAATACTAATGATCTTTTTAGTAGTGGAGAAAAGTAATTGATATGTTTAGGAAGGGCAATTTTGAGATAAAGTAAAGTGATCCTATTAGATGAAGCAACTGCAAACTGCGATTAACAAACTGATAAATTAATCTAACAAAAAATTAGAGAAAGATTTAAAAACTCTAATGTGATTACAATAGCTCATAGACTGAATACTATTGCTGATTACGATAAAATTTTTGTCATAGAAAATGGTGCTGTTGCTGAATAAGGAACCCCTTACGATCTCCTCTAGCAAGAAAATAGCATTTTCAAGGAAATGGCTCTTTAAACTGGATAAAATAATTTTAAATAAATATTTTAGTTAGCTTAGCTTTGCTAAAATAACTCATGAACTAATATAATATCTCACAAAAAAAACAGGGCTTAATAAAAATTTAAAATTTATATAAAATATTTGAAAACAAAAAGATTGAGTTTTTATGGTTTTGTTCTGCTTGAATGCCTCTTTAGTATCCCTATTTGTGTTCTATATATATAATTTACTAATATTATAAATCTAGTAAATTTTTATTTTTTAATTTTATTTCTGTTTATATCTATCATTCATTCATTATTTTTATTTTGATAAAAAAATAATTAAAATAGTATTATTTTAATATTTGATTGTTTATATTTGTAGTTAATTATTAATAGAATAATGTAACATTTTTTGCTTGACTTGACATATTTATTTTATAAATCTACAACTTTTTGTTCAAATAAATATTTAAAAATTTAACAATTAGTAATCTGTCAAATAATAAAATAGATTTTATAAAATTCTTAACTTATATATAATTAATTATTGTAAAAACCAATTTTTAATAAATCTAAAAAGAAATACTAAAAGTTAGTTTCTAAATATGTATTTATTTAATAACTGAATTTAATTAGCTTTTGAGAAAAAAGTTTTATAATGTAATATTTAATTCTAAAAGCATGGATGGATAGTCATAAACTTATAATTAATTTATTACTCAATTATAATTTTTGATTATGGGTGGCGGGTGTTTTTCTTTTTTTTAATCTTAAATTTTAAAAACATAGATAATTAATTAAATATATCAATATAAGGTAAGGCAGTAATATTAACTAAAGGTTAAAAATATTTAGATTACTATTTAGTCATTAGATTAGGGATAGTTATATATTTTTTTATAAAAAATTTGAGCAATGTAAGTAATATTTATTTTATGGTTAACACGTAACAAAAAGCATAAAAATAAAGTCATAAATAAATATATAAAATATTATTTAAGTTGCTTTTTCAATTTGGCCTTAATTAATTTCAAGCTTTGAATTTCTTCTATCTATAAAATTCTGGTAAAAAAATAAATTTGTTTGTAAAATATAAATATTATTTTATAGTTAATAAGTTTTGAATTTTATCATATTTAAAATGATATTTTAGATAAATTTATTCTTTATTATGGCAAATCATTCATATCAAGCTAGATTTTGAATTCGATAAACTAATGTCTTTAAAAATAAGTAATGATATAGTCTGAAATTTTATATTAATCTAAAAATTTGAAAAATTAAAGTTTCTAACTCAATCATTTTAAAGAAATAAATATGCACATTTTCCATTTAAAAATTGTATTTTTAAGGTTAAATGTAAATACATAGTGTTTAAAACTATAAATAAAAATGTTCTGTTTTTAAATTAAATAATTCTCTTATTACATTCTTACTTTTATTGTTAATAAATCAAATAAAATTTGTTTTTAGTTTCATAAGATTACTTTAATTTTTTAATTAACTTTTGTTTGGATATATTATTTTCTTTAGTGAAAGTATGTGAAAAATATTTATAGGAGGTTTGTACAATTAAATAATAATTACTAGTTTGTGAACTTAAAAATGTTTTGTTGTAGTTTAAAGTAAATCTACTATGCTTTAAAAGTTTTAAAGTTACATTTTTATGAAACTCTGTTTATTTTTATATAATTATTTTGATACACTATTATGATTGAAAATGAGTTTTATTAATTTTTTATCACTAGTTTTTATTACAAGTTCTATCTAGATTTCCTTTGAAAGGAAAAACAAAACAAAAAATTAATGAATAAGTAGAAATAAAATTTTATATTTTCTTTCTTAATACTCAGCCTCTCAATAAATGTTTATTAATTATTTGTCATTTAACTTAATTTTTATTCAAATGTAAATTTATGGCCAAAAAAAACATATATTTTTACTTGATAGTGAATGGTAATAGTTATCCCCATTAAAGTCTTAAAAATAATGTGTAAATTCTGATTAAAATTATACATAAATTGATTGTTATGTTGTAGTAAATAAACATTTTTAAGATTAAGTTTTTGGTTGTTAAATACAAATAAACAAAAAATAAAAATAATAAACTTTATTCAAATAATTATAATTTCTACTCAAATTAATTAGGAAAGTAAGAATACAAAAATTATAAAAAATGAACAGCTCAAAAAAAACAGCGATTTTAAACCTTTTCATCCTTACCTTCATTTTAGTAGCTAATAATAGTGCTTTTGCCCATTAAGAATACTCTTGCTCGCACGATCATGATGATCTAATTAAAGAAACACAAAGAAAGCTTCATGAATACTTTAAATAGAATCCTATTAACTACACTGAAGATGAATAAGGTAGAAATTTAGGATCTTAAACTATTTAACCTATCAGAATAACAACAGACTTTACTCGTTTATCTGCACAATCAAATGGACCAGCTATCACTACAGATTAAATAAACTATTTAACTTCTGTATCAACAACTGTAGTTAATTTTGTTTCTAATTTCATCAAAGTTTAACCAAACCCTACAAATAATATTTTTAATCCTTAATAAACAAGTGATAATACTTGTATCACTGTTGTTCCTTCATAAAGTGATTAGTCCACAGGTATTCCTAATTCAGATCTCCATTTATATTTCATATTTAACAGTGATCCTACAGCTGGATATTTGGCAAATGCTGGCTTTTGCAATCTTTAACAAACTTCTACATATAT
Organism: Tetrahymena thermophila SB210; assembly: GCF_000189635.1. Classification (NCBI taxonomy): domain Eukaryota; phylum Ciliophora; class Oligohymenophorea; order Hymenostomatida; family Tetrahymenidae; genus Tetrahymena; species Tetrahymena thermophila. The sequence goes on from NW_002476378.1 coordinate 47,159, forward strand.
GAGACCAAATTTTGGTAGAGTCTTATTTAACATCGCTAATATGAAGAACTCTGGTACTGATTTGGAGCAATTTTAAAATGATGTTATGGTTACATTACATGAAGTTATCCATATACTAGGTTTTTCTTATGGCGCAATGTAAAACTGGTATAATAAAGCCACTAAATAACTATTAGGGTAAACATCAGCCAATTAACTAATAACTACTCAAACTCTGAGAGGAATATCAACTAAATTATTAGGATCACCAAATGTATTAGCTACAGCCTAAAAATACTATGGATGCCAAACCTTATAAGGAATGCAATTAGAAAATTAAGTAATTTATCTAAACTATTTATAACTCAAAATTATAAAATTATTTTATTGTTTACTCTTTTTTAATTTTATTTTATTTATTTATGTAGGGTGGCTCAGGTTCTTTAAACTCACATTGGGAGAGAACAATTATTAGAAGTGAAATAATGACTGCATCTGCCCTTACAGAAGGTTTAAATTTAACTTTTTTTACTGTTGCCCTTCTCAAAGATACTGGATATTGGGATGATGTCAATGAAAATTTAACTGATCCTATATACTGGGGAAGAGGAAAAGGCTGTGATTTCTTCCAAAACTCTTGCTAAAGTTCCACTCAATATGAAGAATTTGTAACTTCTGGCTAATTGGCTTGCTCATTTTGGGATGATGGATAAGGAATAGGTTCTAATTCTGATCCTTTTGGTGACTCTTGTAATGTAGTTCAAATTTATAGTAATTTCTTATGCAGTGATATAGCTAATTAAAGTTATTAAAATAATCCTGCATCATTTAATGCTGATACTTCAAATGACTTTTCTTATAATTCTAAATGTTTTGCATCCACTGTTGTTAGTCCTACAGCTCAATATACTTACTAAGACTAAAATTTCAGGTGCCATTTTATGTAATGTTCTCCGGATAAAACGTAAATTACAATTACCTTCTCTCAAATTCCCAGTACTTAAATAGTTTGTGGAATCAGTGATTAATCTACTAAAAAGGATGTAATCTATTAAGGTAATAATTATGGTCAAGTAACTTGTCCATCTAATATTGCAAGACTTTGTGACGACTAATAGTGTGTTAACTTTTGTACTTATAATGGTATTTGCATTAGAGGCTAATGCTTATGTAATCCTGGTTTTGGAGGTGTTGACTGTAGCAAATAGTGTAATGGCTATTTTGATTAGACAGGAAATTGTGTGAGTTCATGCCCAAGTAACACATTTGCAAGCACTGATAATGTATTCATATTACTATTTTAATAATTTTCTAATATTTTAACTAATTTTATTTTCAACCATCTTAAAAAATAATTCTTTTCAATTAATCAAAACAAATTTTGGTTTCGATTATACCTGTTTAAATAAAAATACCCCTATTGTATATTGTTAACAACATACTTTATTGCATAGTATTATTACCTCAAAATTTTATACTATTAATTAATTAAAACCCACTTCATAAACATTCAAAAATATGTGAAATAAATAAACGATTCAAGGGTTTAATTTAAATAGGATACAGTATATATATATATTCCCAGTTTAAATAATTAAATAAAATTTTAAGAGAATGTGAAATAAGAAAGAACATGTTTTTCAAAAAAGCTTTTTGTTTATTTCTTGATATTTTTTCAAATTTAAACAAATCTAAAATCATAAAAAATTTTTTCATAAAAACTAATTTTTTGGATATAAAAGAGTTCCTTTAATTTATTTAAATTAAAAATTAATATGAATAATAAAAAGGTATGTAGAACAACTTGCCCAAATGGAACTTATCAAGATTCAGGTAGTGGTCTTTGTAAGTAATGTGACTTCTCTTGTTCTCAATGCACAGGTCCTAGTAATTCATAATGCAAGGCTTGCTAATTATTAACATATTTGAGCAATGGTTCGTGTGTTACAACTTGCCCAACTGGATAATATGCTGATGAAACATCAAAGACATGCAGTAATTGCCCAGATGGGTGCTCTAGTTGTACTAGTTATACTAATTGTACTGGTTGTAAAACTGGTTATACATAGAGTTCAGGAGCGTGTTCTGATTCTTCATGCACTGGTAATTGCGCTACATGCAGCAGCTCTAGTAAATCTAGTTGCCTTACTTGCACATCAAATCTTTATCTTTAACCAGGAAATACTTGTAACTCTACATGCCCATCAGGTTATTATTAAAATTCATAAAATATGACTTGTACTGCTTGTTCAACTGGATGTAAAGCCTGTTCAGACGGAAAAACTTGTACTTAATGTGATGCATCTAGCGGTTATAGGTAATAAGGTAATTCATGTACTCTTTGTGCTTCAACTTGTGCAACTTGTTCTTCGTCGAATCCCAATTCTTGTTAATCTTGTGAGAATAGTTTATATTTATTTAATAATTAGTGTGTAGTAACATGCTAAAAAGGATATTATAATGGACCTAATTACACTTGCTCACCATGTGTAACTGGATGTGATTAATGTTCAAATGGAAATTCATGTACTACTTGCAGCACTAATTATTAGCCCTTCACATATAAAAACCAACAGATTTGTATAAATTCCTCCTCTTGCTTTTCTCCTTGTTCCACTTGTAGTGGTACTTTCTAGCCTACAACATGTGCAACATGTAATCAATCATTCTATTTACAAGGTACAAATTGTGTAGCTACATGTAACTAAGGATACTATGCCAACTAATCTAATTAAACATGTGTTTAATGTCCAGCAAATTGTTCTGTTTGTTCTGATGCCTCAACATGCACATCTTGTTCAAATAACTATGTAATTAATTATATTATATTTCTTAAAAACAAACTAATCTTATTAAATACATTTTTATTTTAATTAGTTCTTATCCGAAAATAGCTGTGTTTAAACATGCCCTCAAGGATAGACTGCTAATAGTAATTAAGTATGCTTCTCAGCAAATGCTAATACGTTTGCAGAAAGAAACTATTTTGCATTAATGATTTTGATTTTAATGATATTTTTATCATTTTGATCAATTTTATTGTTTTAAGATTTTAGCTTAAAATTAATTTTTGAAGTTAAATAAATATTGTATTGTATTTTTATATTAATCTTTTTTTTTCTGTGAGAATTAAAAATAATATTTTAGATTATCTCATTTAATATATTCAAAAATATAATTATTTATTCTTCATTTTCAATTAATTTTTTCTAAATTCCTAAAATTTTTTTGAACAAAATCGAATAAAAGCTCAAAGTTGTTTAGCACACCAACCAGCATTTTTCATAATTTTTATCTAAGCAGATATTTATTAAAATGCTCATTACCGTGGAGTGTCTGTCCTACACCCAAATGGGAACAAAGGCTAAGCAAAACTTTAAATAAATTACTAGTTTTTTAGCAGGTAGAAGTTTCTAATACATATTTAATAAATATATTTATTTAATTTATACTTGAAAATTATATCTTCACTTATAAGATAAACTATTTTGTTATTATTTTCATAATCTTATTATAGATTGATAAAGAATAGTTGAATTTATAGAAATTTTATTTGACCTAACCAAAATTAAAAACGTATTTTACTTTATTTTAATATTTTTTTAAGTAATAGCCCTTATCAATCTTTTAATTAAGATAAATCTAATTTTTTGGTATGCTCATAAAAATGATAGCAATTAAACTTCGATATTTTATTTTGGTTTAAAGGAGAAGAGTTATACAATAACTAATTAAAATACATAAAATAACTTCTTGTTTTTGAAATAATATTATTCTTATAATCTAAAAAAGACAAAATATTCTAAAAAAGGAAATTGACATTAGATGAAATATGAAAGCTATTACTGATATTGTTTTATTGAATAAACTTAATAATTACAATTTAGTAACCTAAAATATTTTGAATTAAATCTCAATGATATTTAAAGTGAATAATGATTATTAACACCAATCACAAAGAAAAGCTCCTCACTACAAACAATTAATTAAAAACCTTTTAAAAAAATAAAAAAAGCGAACTTTTAATATTAAAAAATATAGCTTCAAAGTTTATAAATAAGTTTTATAATTTATTTATTTATTTAATATTTTTTAATAAATTAATTAATTTTGATTTATTCATTTTTGTTAAATTAAAAAAAATATTTTAATTGTGATTTTGAGATTTTATGAATGTGAGATTTTTCTGCATTATAAATTAGCAAAATTAAAAGTAAACTTTAATTATTTATAAATTAAAATAATTCCAATTTATTAATGGTAGATTATATATTGTTTGTGAATAATAATGAATTGAGCTATAAAAATTTGTAAATAATATTAACATGAAATATTTTCATAAATTCTAATTTATCAATTTCAAAAATTAAAACAAACATTTTTTCAAACTCGACAAAAATTGTTTTATAAATTAGATTTCATTAATTTTTAATTTGAAAATTAATTAAGAAAAATGCTATCTATCTATCGATATGTTTTTTTTTGGCAATCAATAAAATGGCTTTAAATAAAATTCATTAAGAAAATCGGCTTGAGTTTTTATGGTTTTGTTCTGCTTGAATGCTCTTTAGTATGCCTATTTTTGGGTTGTATATATATAATTTACTAATATTATAAATCTAGTAAATTTTTATTTTTTAATTTTATTTCTGTTTATATCTATCTATCTATCATTCATTATTTTTATTTTGATAAAAAAATAATTAAAGTAGTATTATTTTAATATTTGATTGTTTATATTTGCAGTTAATTATTAATAGAATAATGTAACATTTTTTGCTTGACTTGACATATTTATTTTATAAATCTACAACTTTTTGTTCAAACAAATATTTAAAAACTTAACAATTAGTAATCTGTCAAGAATGAATAGATTTTATAAAATTCTTAACTTATATAATTAATTATTCTAAAAACCAATTTTTAATAGATCTAAAAAGAAATACTAAAAGTTAGTTTCTAAATATGTATTTATTTAATAACTGAATTTAATTAGCTTTTGAGAAAAAAGTTTTATAATGTAATATTTAACTCTAAAACCATGGATAGTCATAAACTTATAATTAAATTATTACAAAATTATAATTTAGGATTATGGGTGGCGGGTGTTTTTCTTTTGTTTAATCTTAAATTTTGAAAGCATAGATAATTAATTAAATATATGAATATAAGGTAAGGCAGTAATATTAACTAAAGGTTAAAAATATTTATATTACTATTTATTCATTAGGGATATCTATATATTTTATAATAAAAAATTTGAGCAATGTAAGTAATATTTATTTTATGGTTAACATGAAACAAAAAGCATATAAATAAAGTCATAAATAAAAATATGAAATATTATTTAAGTTGCTTTTCCAATTTGGCCTTAATTAATTTCAAGCTTTGAATTTCTTCTATCTATAAAATTCTGGTAAAAAAATAAATTTGTTTGTAAAATATAAATATTATTTAAAAGTTAAGAAGTTTTGAATTTTATCTTATTTAAAATTATATTTTAGATAAATTAATTCTTTATTATGGCAAATCATTCACATCAAGCAAGATTTTGAATTCGATAAACTAAGAATGTAAATAATTTGTCTAGTTTATTAAAGAATTGAGATTAGTTAGTAGAAAAATAAACATGATCATAATTTTTACTTTACTTTTGCAATTAATTATTGATTTATCTTGAAATCAAATAAATATCTTTATTATTTAATTATATAAAGAAATTGTCTTTAAAAATAAGTAATGATATAGCCTGAAATTTTATATTAATCTAAATACGAGAATTTGAAAAATTAAATTTTCTAACTCAATCATTTAAAGAAATAAATATGCACATTTCCCATTTAAAAATTGTATTTTTAAGGTTAAATGTAAATACATAGTGTTTAAAACAATAAATAAAAAATTTCTGTTTTAAAATTAAATAATTATCGTACTACATCCTTACTTTTATTATTAAGAAATCAAATAAAATTTGTTTTTAGTTTCATACGACTAGTTTAATTTTTTAATTAACTTTGGTTTGGATATATTATTTTCTTAAGCGAAAGTATGTGAATAATATTTATAGAAGGTCTGTACAATTAAATAATAATTACTAGTTTGTGAATTTAAAAATATTTTGTTGTAGTTTAAAGTAAATCTTCTATGCATTAAAAGTTTTAAAGTTACATTTTTATGAAACTCTGTTTATTTTATTATAATTGTTTTGATACACTATTAAGATTGAAAATGAGTTTTATTAATTTTTTATCACTAGTTTTTATTACAAGTTCTATCTAGATTTCCTTAGAAAGGAAAAACAAAAACAAAAATATTAATGAATTAATCGAAATAAAATTATATATCTTCTTTCTTAATACTCAGCCTCTAAATTAATGTTTATTAATTATTTGTCTTTTAACTTAATTTTTATTCAAATGTAAATTTATGGCCAATAAAAACATATATTTTTACTTGTGGATGGTAATAACTATTCCCATTATAGTCTTAAAAATAATGTGTAAATTAGTATTAAAATTATATATAAATTGATTGATTGTTATGTTGTAGTATATAAACATTTCTAAGATTCATTTTTTGGTTGTTAAATACTAATACACAACAAACAAACAAAATATTAAAATTTATTCAAATTATAATTTCTACTCAAATTAATTGGGAAAGTAAGATAGATAACCAAAACTATAAAAAATGAGCAGTTCAAAAAAAACAGCGATTTTAAACCTTTTAATCCTTACCTTCGTTTTAGTAGCTAATAATAGTGCTTTTGCCCATTAAGAATACTCATGCTCGCACGATAATGATGATCTAATTAAAGAAACACAAAGAAAGCTTCATGAATACTTTAAATAGAATCCTATTAACTACACTGAAGATGAATAAGGTAGAAATTTAGGATCTTAAACTATTTAACCTATCAGAATAACAACAGACTTTACTCGTTTATCTGCACAATCAAATGGACCAGCTATCACTACAGATTAAATAAACTATTTAACTTCTGTATCAAAAACTGTAGTTAATTTTGTTTCTAATTTCATCAAAGTTTAACCAAACCCTACAAATAATATTTTTAATCCTTAATAAACAAGTGATAATACTTGTATCACTGTTGTTCCTTCATAAAGTGATTAGTCCACAGGTATTCCTAATTCAGATCTCCATTTATATTTCATATTCAACAGTGATCCTACAGCTGGATATTTGGCAAATGCTGGCTTTTGCAATCTTTAACAAACCTCTACATATTTCAGACCAAATTTTGGTAGAGTCTTATTTAATATCGCTAATATGAAGAACTCTGGTACTAATTTAGAGCAATATTAAAATGATGTTATGGTTACATTACATGAAGTTATCCATGTCCTAGGTTTTTCTTACGGCGCAATGGAAAACTGGTATAATAAAGCCACTAAATAATTATTAGGGTAAACAGCAGCCAATTAACTAATAACTACTCAAACTCTGAGAGGAATATCAACTAAATTATTAGGATCACCAAATGTATTAGCTACAGCCTAAAAATACTTTGGATGCCAAACCTTATAAGGAATGCAATTAGAAAATTAAGTAATTTATATAAAATTATTTATAACTCAAAATTATCAAATTATTTTATTATTTAATCTTTTTTAATTTTATTTTATTTATTTATTTATAATTTATTTAGGGTGGTTCAGGTTCTTTAAACTCACATTGGGAGAGAACAATTATTAGAAGTGAAATAATGACTGCATCTGCCCTTACAGAAGGTTTAAATTTAACTTTTTTTACTGTTGCCCTTCTCAAAGATACTGGATATTGGGATGATGTTAATGAAAATTTAACTGATCCTATCTACTGGGGAAGAGGAAAAGGCTGTGATTTCTTCCAAAATGCTTGCAAAAGTTCCACTCAATATGAAGAATTTGTAGCATCTGGTTAATTGGCTTGCTCTTTTTGGGGTGATGGCTAAGGAATAGGTTCTAATTCTGATCCTTTTGATGATACTTGTAATGTAGTTCAAATTTATAGTAATTTCTTGTGCAGCGATATAGCTAATTAAAGTTATTAAAATGATCCTGCATCATTTAATGCTGATACTTCAAATGATTTTTCTTATAATTCTAAATGTTTTGCTTCTACTGTAATCAGTCCTACTCCTCAACATACTTACGAAGACTAAAATTTCAGATGCCATTTTATGTAATGTTCTCCTGATAAAACATAAATTACAATTACCTTCTCTCAAATTCCCAGTACTTAAATCGTTTGTGGAACCAGTGATTAATCTACTAAAAAGGATGTAATCTATTAAGGTAAAAATTTAGGCCAAGTAACTTGTCCATCTAATATTGCAAGACTTTGTGACGACTAATAGTGTGTTAACTTTTGTACTTATAATGGTATTTGCATTAGAGGCTAATGCTTATGTAATCCTGGTTTTGGAGGTGTTGACTGTAGCAAATAGTGTAATGGCTATTTTGATTAGACAGGAAATTGTGTGAGTTCATGCCCAAGCAACACATTTGCAAGCACTGATAATGTATTTATTCATTTTACTATTTTAATAATTAATTTTCTCATATTTTAACTAATTTTATTTTCAACTATCTTAAAAAATAAATAATTATTTTCAATTAATCAAAACAAATTTTGATGTGGATTTTACCTGCTTAAATAAAAATACCCCTATTATATATTATTGGTAATATACTTTATTGCATAGTATTATTACCTTAAAATTTTATTATAATAATTAACACCCACTTCTATTTTTTAGCTTGCATAATAAGTTTTATTATTAATAAGAAACAAATAAACAAATAAACAAATACAGTATATATTTCCAGTTTAAAATAAACAAACAAAATTTTATGAGAATATGAAATACGAACATGCTATACAAAAAAGCTGTTTGTTTGTTTATTTATTTTTTTGATATTTTTTGCAAAACAAATCTAAAATTATAAAATTTATTTTTATAAAAATTACTTTTTGAAAATAAATGAATACCTTTAATTTATTTAAATTAAAAATTAATATGAATAATAAAAAGGTATGTAGAACAACTTGCCCAAATGGAACTTATCAAGATTCAGGTAGTGGTCTTTGCAAGTAATGTGACTTCTCTTGTTCTCAATGCACAGGTCCTAGTAATTCATAATGCAAGGCTTGCTAATTTTTAACATATTTGAGCAATGGTTCGTGTGTTACAACTTGCCCAACTGGATAATATGCTGATGAAACATCAAAGACATGCAGTAATTGTCCAGATGGGTGCTCTAGTTGTACTAGTTATACTAATTGTACTGGTTGTAAAACTGGTTATACTTCGAGTTCAGGAGCGTGTGTTGATTCTTCATGCACTGGTAATTGCGCTACATGCAGCAGCTCTAGTAAATCTAGTTGCCTTTCTTGCACATCAAATCTTTATCTTTAACCAGGAAATACTTGTAACTCTACATGCCCATCAGGTTATTATTAAAATTCATAAAATATGACTTGTACTGCTTGTTCAACTGGATGTAAAGCCTGTTCAGATGGAAAAACTTGTACTTAATGCGATGCATCTAGCGGTTATAGGTAATAAGGTAATTCATGTACTCTTTGTGCTTCAACTTGTGCAACTTGTTCTTCGTCGAATCCCAATTCTTGTTAATCTTGTGAGAATGGTTTATATTTATTTAATAATTAGTGTGTAGTAACCTGCTAAAAAGGATATTTTAATGGGCCTAATTACACTTGCTCACCATGTGTAACTGGATGTGATTAATGTTCAAATGGAAATTCATGTACTACTTGCAGCACTGGTTATTAGCCCTTCACATATAAAAACCAACAGATTTGTATAAATTCCTCCTCTTGCTTTTCTCCTTGTTCCACTTGTAGTGGTACTTTCTAGCCTACAACATGTGCAACATGCAATCAATCATTCTATTTACAAGGTACAAATTGTGTAGCTTCATGTAACTAAGGATATTATGCCAACCAATCTAATTAAACATGTGTTTAATGTCCAGCAAATTGTTCTGGATGTTCTGATGCCTCAACATGCACATCTTGTTCAAATAACTATGTAATTAATTATATTATATTTCTTAAAAACAAACTAATCTTATTAAATAAATTTTTATTTTAATTAGTTCTTATCCCAAAAAAGTTGTGTTTAAACATGCCCTCAAGGATAGACTGGTAATAATAGTTAAGTATGCATCTCAGCAACTATTAAAACGTTTGCAGAAAGAAACTATTTTGCATTGATGTTTTTGATTTTAATGATATTTTTATCATTTTGATCAATTTTATTGTTTTAAGATTTTAGCTTAAAATTAATTTTTGAAGTTAAATAAATATTGTATTTTTATATTATTTTTTTTTTCTGTGAGAATTAAAAATAATATTTTAGATTATCTCATTTAATATATTCAAAAATATAATTAATTATATTCAATTTATTCTTCATTTTCAATTAATTTTTTCTTAAATTCCTAAAATTTTTCTGAACAAAATCTAATAAAAGCTCAAAGTTGTTAAGCACACCAACCAGCATTTTTCATAATTTTTCATCTAAGCAGAAATGTATTCAAATGCTCATTACCTTGGAGTGTCCTACACCCAAATGGGAACAAAGGCTAAGCAAAACTTTAAATAAATTACTAGTTTTTTAGCAGGAGATTATATATTGTTTGTGAATATTAATGAATACAGCTATAAAAATTTGTAAATAATATTAACATTAAATATTTTCATAAATTCTAATTTATCAATTTCAAAAATTAAAACAAATATTTTTTCAAACTCAACAAAAAGTGTTTTAGAAATTATAGATTTCATTAATTTTTAATTTGAAAATTAATTAAGAAGAATGATATCTATATACCTATCTATCTACTATCAATATGTTTTGTTTTAACAATCAATAAAATGGCTTTAAATAAAATTCATTAAATCACATTAAATTATTTTTAAGAAAATTTTCCATAAAATAACCAAAAAAAAATTTATTAATTTTATTACATTGAATATAAAAACAATTGATACTAAGAATTATTTTTTTTAATCTTTTTTAATATATTTTATTATAAATTTTTTATGTTTTCATTAGCTTCAGCAACCTTTGACTCTTTTACCGAAAGCATCACATAATTCACAGATGCAGCTCTTGCAGTTAGGACCTCCATTCATAAAGTTGGAAACACAGGAATAATCAACCCAAGGATTCAAACCGTCTTCAGCAACGGCAGCTGGACATGCAGTAAAGACCTTAACAGCATTCCACCCACACTTACCACAAGAAACAGCGTAATTTTCAAGTTCATTTTCAGCTTGTTTAGCTTATTCTCTTTAGTAAACATAAACAGTTGAACCAATAAGGAGCAAAGAGAGGGCAGCGAATAAGATAAGTTAAGTTCTCATTAGTTTATTTGAAGCTATGTTTAGAAAAAATTTTTTATTTTATGATTTATATTTTAATTAAGGTAAATGGTCATTATTTATAGCAGAGGACAAGCTAAGTAAAGTAGTTAAAGTAAAATAAGAAGAGTAAAGTAATAATTTAATCAAAACTTTGGTTACATAAAATATATTTGCTTGATCTAGAACCTAAAAATTTAAAATTGCACTTTAATTTAATTAAAATTTAACAATCGCTTTGTAAGCAAAATATAAATTAAAAAATGGTTGTTGTTATTTTATATTTAAATGAATTAAAAGATGTTTAAATGAGTTTAAATCAATTGAAATTATTTTAATTTTACTTAAATATTTTTTTAAACTATGCACAATAAAAATTGAAATAAGTATGCATTCATTTATTAATTATGTTTGAAATTTGTTAATTAAAAAATATGGTATTGCTCACCAGTTATTCTTTGATTATTTTAACCTTGAAAATTAAATCTTTTATAAATCGAATTTGATTCAAATTCTATTGAAAATTAGTTATTAAATCAAAGATAATTAATTAAATATATCTATCTACTAGCTTATTATTAATTTACTAACTTCATCTAATTAAATTTACTTTTTGTGAGGTAAGTATAATATAATTAAAATAAAGCAATCAAAATAAACTTACAATTTTATTAATTATCTTTAAGGTTTTTAAGACAATAAAAAGTATTATTGGCTAAAAATATTTGGCTTAAATAAAATTTCAATTAGTTAAGCATAAGATAAATAGATTCTTTATTTATTTTTAATCAAAAATAGAGAGGTTTCTTTTTGAATATATTTAAAATTTGAATTTTATGTATTGGTTTTAATCATTTTAGAATAATAATCATCGAAAAAATAATTATTTTATAATCCTCCCTAGAAAGAAATGGCATTTATTTTAAAAAAGTAAGTGAAAGAGTGAGTGTTTGATCAAGTAGATGTTTTAAACTTATTTATTTACTTATCAAATGTAATATATTATCGTGATTTATCAGTATATCAAAACTAATTAAATTGACCATCTAAATCAAAATCTATTTGATTAATTGAAAAAATGTAAGATAAAATCCATATCTAAGGAAGAGTTGGAGATTTAATTTCTAAGGTAAAAACTTGATAGTTTTTTTAGAACAAATTTACATTTTTTAAGTTAGTGGCTAATGGAAGATTAGTGAATAAAAATAAAATTGTCACAACTTTTATTTAAAGATGCAAATTAATTTAATAAATTTATTAGCCATTACTACTTAAACAAAAAAATACAGTTTATTTAGAAATATATAATATTAGTTTGTAATTAATTTCTCATTTTGGATTAAAAATTTTATATAAATCATTTCAAACCATAAAATATTTTAAATTTGCTTTAGCTTTTTTAGAAAAATAAATTTTAATTAAGCTTTTAACAAACTTAGTAGCAAAAATAAATTCTATTAAATTAATTGATTATTAATCATATTTGGTCTAATTTATTTCGTGGTAAAATATTTGTAACTAAATTTATATAAACAAATATTAGAGATAGTTCAAATGTAAATTAAAAACAAATAAACAAACAAAATAAGAATTTTGATCTTTTTATATGCTCATAAGATTTTATTTATAATTAAACAAAATTTATTATATAATGATTTAAAATGAAGCATTTGAAAATAGAATTCATAAAAATAATAATTAATTACTCTGAAAAGATTTAAATAATTTATCATTCATTTATTATAAGCTAAAATTTTTATTTAATTTCAATAAAAAATTCAATTGATTTATATTGGTTTTATATTTGATGTGCTACTAACTAATCTGTAGCCACTATATTTTTTTAATTGCTGCTAACTTTGATTTGTAAACTATTATTTTTGAATTTTTTTTAACTTTTATACATTTGATTGATAGAATTTTTCAGCAAATGCTTAAGAATGCACAGAATATTCAACATCTTCGAAAAGATAAGATAGCTCTTTTTTAAGGAAATCCTCATATGATAAATTATTTTTGGAAACAGACAATCTTTCTCTGTATGAAATTAAATTTTAGAGGTCTAACAGATCAATATCTATTTCTGTGATGTGGAATATGAACTCGTGAGATATCTCAGGAAAAATTTTCTTATATTAAGCACAAGGTTACAAGTCTTATTTTCTAAACTTAATTTTTATTGGAAAGCCATCAAACGTAACAATATTCAATGTTTGGTCAAGATAGTCCATATTATAATAAAACCTGTCTTTAATGCCTTTAGAAAAAAGTGAAAAAATCTCTTCCTTGTCTTTTATTAGATCTATTTTTTGTTTCCTCAGTAAGATTTGGTTAAAAGTATCTAAGTCTATACCAATAAAATCTAGATAGGACTTTGAGAATCCACATCTTGCAACCTCTACATCTTTTTTAGCAAGGTTAATCCTGCCAATACAATATTAAAACATTTGCACAGAGTTTGATTGAGAATATTCTTAAACATATTTCTCACAGGATTCTATGTGCTGTAAATATGAATCATCGTGCTCATTTAGAATATCCTAACTGACTTAAATCTAATTTAAAAAATCTAAAATACCATTTCTTCCTTCTTAGTACAGTTGAAAAGTGTATTTAAGCTCATCAAACCTATAGTAATTCATTTTCTATTTTAAAAAAATTATATTAACAGTGTTAAAATTTAATTTAAATTCAATATCTTAAAATTGTAATAAAATTTAACTTTTAAAATATTTTAAACAATAATTAAAAATAATTGAAATAATATTCTTGGATTTAACAATTAATTCATTAGAAACTAATTTTTCATACATTCAATTCATTAAGTTTCATCAAAAATTTGTAATAATCTTATCAAAAAAAAAAATAATAATTAACCCTTTTTAATGTAAAAATAGATACCTTTAAAATTTCGAGAGCCTCTTCAACTGAGAATATTTTTTGGCTAGATACATCGGCAACTTAGCAATTGACTATTTTATACTATTTTTAATATGCAAGATTCTAAGCTTGCCATGGCGTAGTTCCAAAACTAAAAAAACCCATACTATTTGAGAAGCGAATTATTCCATCAGAATCTATTAATAAACCTGAAGAGAGTCTTATTTCGTTATTAAAGTTAATATTTTAGCAAATGTTAATAAATCCAACTTCCTTACGCTTTCTTTTTCTTTTATGTTACTAGATAATATTATTAGAATTGCTTTCAATTATTGTATTTTAACTGTTTGCAGTCTCATAATTGATATTCTATTTTGCATTATCAGAATTAGTTTCATCATAGTTTGTATAATAATTTTAGTTTTATTGATAATTTTCTACATATTAGCTTTATTCTATCATAGAATTATTTTAAGTGCAATTATTGAAGTTCTCTAAGTAAATTTAAGATTGATTTGTTTCATTTTAGCTTTATTCCTCTATTTCCATTTATAAATTTAAGTCAAATTTAATTACCTATTTCTAAAAAATTAAGGATTTCTTAATACTTATTTTAATGTAGTAGAAAATATATGCAAAAGGCAAATCAATAATAGTTTATTAATTAATGATCTAGCTAATTTATCAAAAGTTTATAATCAAATTGTCTTAAAAAATTAAATTAATTATAAAGTCTTAATAAGCTTAATTTTATGGTGTCAATAATTTGCTATAATAAAAGCTTAAAGCTATGCTTTTGATTGTAAAACCGAATGAGTGGAAATCAATTAACTTAATATTATAAGATTTAGTGATTTATTTACTAGCTTTCTTGACTTTCTTTCATAAGGACAAATTAAAACCTTATTCTAATTTAATATATGTATGAAACTTTAATAAAAAAGAAATGGAAATTATAATTGATAGAAGCTCATCAGTTTTAAAATTAATTTAAATTAAAAGAATTTTTGGTTTAATATTTATTTAAACTATTAAAGATTAATACTTAAATAATATTCTAATAAAATATTGTAAACTAGAAATATTCAAGTCAATCAAAAGAGCAAAATCAAAAAAAATGTATTTTTAATCAAGCTATTTTATAAGTTTTAATATCAAAAAAATAAAAATTTTCAAAATAAAATGATATTTATGTTGAATGGAGAAATACTTTAAAATTTTTGAATAACGAAAGGAAATTTAAAGATAGAAAAATAAATAAATCAACGAATAAGTGAAAGAATGTATTTAAAAGTGTGTAATTTAGTATTGATTGAATCTCTTAAGATTTCTCATTTAGTTTAACCATATTAAAATCTAAATGATAGTTACTTGTAATTTTAATTCATATATTTATTTCTTAATTAATTTATTAATTTGTCAATTACGACGTTAAAACCATAGAATAATAATTCAACTTATTTTAGATTATTGCAATACAAAGTTTAATAAGATTTTATTTATTTTCTTGATATTATACTTTAATGGGAGATTTTGAATAGTAGCTTTTTAAACTTAGTCTCTTTAAAAGCTTAGATGATCATGATTTAGGTAAACCACCTGATTATCAAAGCAGCGATTAGTCAGTAAGTTAAAATGACGATTCTTTGATCATACCAAATTTTTATAGAAAATCATAGCAGGATTAATAGTAAATCGGAGGCAAAAACACTATTTAAAAGTAGGAAAGCTTGAAAACAAATAACTCACACAGAAGCAAATCAGCTTATCCTACCAAAAATATTAATAGAAATTCTTCTTTGAATATAGTTAAAGTAGAAAACTAAAATTAGCAATTCTTTACTCCTAAAAAGCAGAATAATCAGATAGTTAATTCTAGTTCTGTTCACAATGAATATTAGTAAGATACAACATAAACTAGTTATAATAAAAATATGCTAAAGACAACTAGCTCAAACTACATTTAATCGAACGAAAAAGATCATTATTTTAGTAATAAAAAGAATTACATTAATAAAAACAGCTCAAAAGGTCATAAAAAAAGTGGTCTTAGTTAAAGCTATGCTGAAAACGATGGTTTAAATAAGGATTCTGACTCTGAAGAAAGAGAAGAAATCCAAAGAAGAAGAAATTTTGAATTAAATATGGAAAGCAAAAGGTAAATGCTTGAATTTGAATTTGAACAATCAGAAGATAGAAGGAGAGCTTAGTTAAAATAGCTCCAAAACTCTTAAACTAAATCTCAGGTATTTATTTATTAATTACTTTATATTTATTAAAAAAGAACTTGAAACATTTTATGTTATTTATAACTTTAAAAATTATTAAAGTAATTTTAAATCCTTCAATTAATTATTAGAATTAGTTGTTTTAATGTTAACTCTTTTGATAAAGAAGATTTCTTTGTTCTAGATAAATAATAATATTTGATATATTTATGAAAATAAATACGAATTAAGATATTTGAATAATATTTTATTCAGAATTGTTTGTTTTTTATTGCAATAAATTTCATAAAAAATTAAATTAATATTTAAATTAATTAATGATGAATAGTTAGTAGATGTTTTAAATGGATGGGTAGATTTAAATAAAAAAAAAGAGATGCAACTTCAGTAGCTCTAAAATACACTGGCTATTAAAGATAGTGGAAAGCCACCAAAATTGCTATTTAAGAAGTTAAATAATTCCTAATAGGAGACAAAGTAATAGAGGTCATTGAGTGCAGCTTAATATTCTGCCTCAAAAAGTTAGTTCAATTAAAGATTAACATTTCATAATAAAAATACTCATAGCTTTGGATATATTATTCCTTAATCGTAATATTTAGCTTCAACTTAAGACTTTTTCCCACTCAAATAAGAAAAAGATACATCAGCACTTGAAGAAAGAATATAAAATATTAAGCAAGAAATTGATAGAGTAGAATCACTGATTTTCAATTAAAATCAAATTCAGCAAAATATGCAATACGAAGTCATCAATTTAGGCTATACTATTGTAAAATTATTATTAAATTTATTTTTGAAACGTTAATTTAATTGGTAAATTATTTATTATCAAAGAATAAGAAAAGAAAGAGTATAAATGGCAAATAGCAGCTAAGAACTGAATTTGAAGATAAAAATTCTTAGTTTGCCAAAATAAAATCTAAAATCTAAGTCAATAATTCTCAAACTAAGAAAAACCTTAAAAATCTATCAGAATAATACACAGAAGTTTCAGAAAAATAAAAAGAAATATTAGGAGAACAAGTGAAAAGATCAATTGAAAACTAAGTAGCAGTAAAACATCAAAAGGATAATATGTGCAATCTTTTAATTTAAATTGAGGTAATTTTATAATTTACTAAAATTGAATAAGATTTCTGATTGATTTAAATTTAAAAGAAAAATATTCATAAAATTTATTGGTTATGAAATCAAATTTCAAATTAGCAATAAAATGCTTTAAAGGTTTATTGAAATATTTCATTAACAATTAACAGAGCAGTTTTTTCTTGAATTTTAAAAGAAAATTGTTTAAATTATTTATAAATTTAAATTGTTAAAATTATAAAGAGTTGCTTTCTAGAAATATCTTAATTTTATAAAATGAAAAAAAAGATATTTATTTAGATTTTGCTTGAAAATCAAATATTTATTGAATTAAAATTTAAGTTTATTTTATATAATAGAAATAAAAGCAGGTTTTATAAGAAACAGAGATAGAATTAGAATAACAGGAAATTATTGAATAAAAATTCAAAGAAAGAAACCAAGAATAATTGAGTTTGATATAACAAATAAAAGTTTTAGATGATTTGGATAGCTTGTTCTTAAAAGATTAAGTAAAATACTATTTAAACAGCTAAAAATTAGAGCATATAGATAAATATATGAGTAAAGATTAGAGTGTACTTTTTGATGA
Organism: Tetrahymena thermophila SB210; assembly: GCF_000189635.1. Classification (NCBI taxonomy): domain Eukaryota; phylum Ciliophora; class Oligohymenophorea; order Hymenostomatida; family Tetrahymenidae; genus Tetrahymena; species Tetrahymena thermophila. The sequence continues at coordinate 65,321 of NW_002476378.1, forward strand.
TTTTAGTTTATAGTCACCTTTAATAAGATATAAGTAATAAAATGTATAATAGAATAAAGATTTGGATAGAAAATAGTTTTTATAAATGCTCGATGATTTTTATGAGAGACATGGAGAAGGGCCAGTAGAGTTATCTTACTCACTCTTAAATTATTTTTAGCATTTGTCTAATTAATTCGAAGGACATAAGATGGCCTACAATGAACTTAACTTTTAAAAGTAAGAAAAAAGTTTATTAGAATAATAAGTAGATGAAGATTTATAATAATTAAAGATAGCTTAATATGATTCGCCAGAATCTCAATCTAAAAGATAAATAATATAATAATAAGTTAATTAAACTTAAAGGCTTGATTTAATTTAGCATCTTTATGTAGAAAAATAGCTTAATTTAGGAGTTAAAATTTTCCAATAATCTTAAATGCTGTAAGAAGAAATTTAAATAAGTGAAAAAACACTTTTGTATTCTTTCATGGGAATAGCAGAGAGTTTTATAAGAAAAGCTAAAATTCTTTTGCTCATGCAAGATTAATGCAAAGTAAATTCAAAAATATTTTTCAATTCTATTAAAAATTTTAAGAAAGAAACATGCAATTTTGTTTTAATTTAAATAATTTAAATTTTTTTGGGGATTTTTTAAATTTTTGATTAAAATTTGATTGAGTAAATTCCTTTGTTTCAATTGAAATTTATCAAGTTTTCTAAGTATTTACATGCCTTCATAAATAAGTAAGTAAATGAAAAATAAATACAATCAAAAAATTTTTTCAATGATTCCATCTAGTTTTCAGCAAAAAACTAACTAACTAACTAACTAACTAACTAAATAAGATATTCAAAATTTAATCTTTTTTTACACCAAATAGTTGTCAATAATTTATTTTAATTAATATTAACTATCATAGTTTATATCAAAATTAAAAGGCATTTTACTCAGTTGCTCCTCTATTTTTTTTCTTTTTTAAATCATTAAATCTTTTTTTTTTTAAATAAAATAAGAAGAAAATTTATTATAAAAAGGAAAATAATTTATTTATTTCTTTATTTAATAGGTAAATTTAGGATAAGATCTATCAGACTATATTCAAGAGTCTATTAATAAAATAAATAAAATGATTAGAAATGATGTAAAAGTATTGAAAAAGTAAACAAGTGAGAAGAAGTTTGAAATACCTTAAGAATTTATGAAAGATATGGGAAATTTTAAAAGGAATTTAGGGTTAAAACTTTTAAGCTAGGTAAAATTAAATGAGAGTAGTCCTAAGAAAGAGTTTGATGATAATAATGTTTTAATTTTATTCAATGAATATTCTGATATTCTTCAAAAACATCATAAATCTTAGATTTAGCCTGATAATTCAGTTCTTGAAAAATGGATTTATGAACTGAAAAATGACAATATTATCAATGGATTTGCTAACCAAAATATGATAATCAATTTCTTAAAAAAATTAGATTGCTCTGAGCAAGATTCTGTTGATGTAAGCTTTTCTTATATTTTTAAAAATATGCATCTTCTTAAGAAGGAGGCATGGAATAATTATTAAGAATGTCTTGAGTAAATCTTTTAACTTGAAGAAAATTTACTCAATAAAATAAGAGTCAAACAAGAGGAGTGTAAATTTCATATTGAACAATCAATTCTTTGTTTTTTAACTTTATTTTATTTTAGTGCTAAATGAGATAATTGCAGCAAGCCCTAAATTTTAGAACAAAAGAACAAAAGAAGCCAAAAAAAACATTAATTATTTGTCATAATAAAAATTTCCATTTATTAAAGACTTTGAAAATTTAAATCAAGTAATCTTAAGTGAGAATAAAGAAGCTGTTAATCGAATCGAAAGTTAAATTGATAACCCTCAAGTCACTCCTATTGAGCGTAAGAAACAAGCAAATGAAAAGTAAAATTCTTAAAAATCAATTAAATATAATAATTTTTATTTCACAATAATTAATTAATTATGTATGAAAAAGTAAAAATAGAAAAGCAGAGTTTGACATTGAGTTTTTCTTAGAGAAACTTAAAACAGATGGTAAAAAGAATTTGAAAAAGGAAATAATTGAGAATGATGAAAAAATAAGAAGGGAAGAGGAGAAGGAAAGAAGAAAAAGTTCGTTATTATTTAAAACTGATCAAGAAGAATATTTTTAATATAAAGAGTCTCAGCACTTCGATTAAAATGTTGTAGAAGTTAAAAATATAAAAGAAAAAGATTAAGACTAAGATGCTGAAAATACTCAAATTCTTAAATATCCTCTTTACTTTCAAAACTTCAATGACAATAATAAAATCCAAAAAAATCAACAGGAACTTGAAAACAAGTAGTATTTTTAAATAAGGAAAAGGGTTATATCTTGTGACTAGCTGAAGTAAAAAAGATAAACCACAATCAATTATGAAGATTTTATCAAACCAGATGCTATTGGAAGTGCTAGAAAAGATCTTGCTCTTAATTCAAATCTCATCAACCACATTTCAAAACGTAAATAATTTTATCGAATATTTCAAACAAGCTAATTAAATGAGCAAAAAACAAATTTGCTTGGCTATTTTTTACAAATAAATATCTATGTTTCTAAGTAATATTTGTATTAAATAACCCTTTTCTTACAAATATTTTAATAAATAAATAAATATAGAAAAGTATAAAAAGTTTTGTAGTTAATTTTAAAATGAATGATCAAGAATATAAAATTCAAAGATATTTTAATAGCTATATTTTACATAAGCTTTATATTTTTTTTGAGCAATATTATTTTTAGCTTGTTTATTTTCAATTTAAAAAATGTTTGAAAATATAAAATTTAGTTGAAGCATCTACTTAAAGCATTGATAAAGAAGGATTAGAGAGGAGTCTTAGATACCAAAAAACATACCTTGAAGATATAAACCAGAACATGAATAATAAAAAAATAAGTAATTATATCTTTAAATCTTAAAAAATAAAAAAGAAAGTTGTTCATTTATTTTTAATTTTTTAATTTTAGAAAAATAAGTTAGACTTAATTCTGAAACAAATGCCAGTAATTTCAATGAATAAAATATGAATAATTAAAATGCTTAAGAAAGAGATGGCTAAGGATAAATTTAAAAGGAAAGAAAGGTAAGTCCATTTAGTTATTTGATAAAAGCTAGAACAGAGTCCAGTCCTGATTACTATCAGCAAGAGCCTAATTAGTTATAAAAAATAAATAAATACTTATTCTTAAAGACTTTAAAAGAACCTTAAAATAATTAGTAATTGTCTTAAAATATGCAAGCAAATAATAAAAGAAAATAAATAAATGGAAACAAATCTGAGGCTATTTTAAAAAAAAGAATATTACCCTACAAAAAGAGCTTTCACTCAATACTGAACAGCATACTTGATGAGTAAATGAAGTTAAAGTAAAATAACAAGAATACCTAGAGTAAAGAGAATCTTCTGAATTAGAGGAAGCCGTCTAGTGATATAAATGGAGCTTAACAAGAAAACTAACAAAATAGTGAAAAATTAAATTAATATAGCTTAACTTTTGGTAAATTAACAAAAGATAATGAAAATACTGAATAGTATCCTTAATCAGATTAGAAAAACTTAGAAAACAAATAGATTTAATTTATTTAATAACAACCAAGAAACTCTTTAATAAAACCCCAAAAGGTTTAAAATTAAGACGACAAACAAAACTATTAATAGCAATCATAATAAGCACTAAAGAAGTTTTTAAATTTGAAAGTACATACTTAGATCAAGCAAAATAACTCATATTTACATAAAAATACTCATAACTGAATGAATATTTTAATCAGTTAATAAAATTTAACCTTTAATTAAATAAACTACAGTAAAAAATTAAATTTTATATTAAATTCTTGTAAAATATTTTGATTGATTTATTAAATTTTAATGAATAAAAAATATGTAAATTTATTAATACCGTAATTAATTATTCTCAAAACTACTCACTTCTCGTCATTCGTCAAAAAATGTAGAATTTACAATAAATAAAATTTATTAAAATTTAATAGAAAATGTTTTATATCATTAAATTTTTTACATTAGATATCTCAAAATTAATTGATAAAATATATAAAAATAATTCGATATCTATATAATTGAAATATCTTATCAATCATAAAATATTTATATATGCCATACCATGTAGCTAGCTAACATTTGATAACTAAGTGGCATGAATCTTTTTTTTAAGTTATTGAAGTTATAATAAAAAGAATGAAATCTAAAAAAATTAAATTTATTTGGATATGTATTTTAAATTTTATTTTTATAATAACAAAAACTAAATTTAAGTTTAGACAGACAGACAGGCAGACTAATTTTGGTTTTTAAATACTATTTTCTATCGCAATAAAGCAATTTTTAAATTATAACTCCCTATTTACATTAGAAATTTGATCAGGGCTTACTAAATTTTTAATTTTGGTAAAGTTTAAAAAAGATTTTTGATCAAAAATTAATAAATCTATTTTGAAAGATATAATAAATATTCTGCCTAAAAGCTAAATATTTATTTAATAAAATTTACTTATATTGAATTTAGAATAAAACAAAAGTAAAGAAAAGTTCTTATTTTTTGTTCCTTTTCTTTTATTTTGAATATTTTTTATAAAATTATTTTTATTTTCCTATTCAAAATGAACAGGCAAATAAATACTTAAAATTGATTTAAACAAACAAACAAACAAACAAACAAACAAACAAATAAACAATAAATTAAATTTGATTAAAATAAAATCACTAATATATTTATTTTTAATTATGCTTCTATAATTTTATTCCCATTTTTGAATTCTAATTTACTATTTCTATTTGAATTTAGATCAGTCACTAATCAGATTTATTTTTATTTTTGATTAAGTGTAAAGAGTTTTATCAAAGATCTATAAATCTTTTATTAAAGATAAAATTATCTTTGATAGAACAAAATCTTTATTCAATAAAGAAAGCTTGGCTGGTTAATATTAAAATTACTATATATTAACAAAAGAAATAAAAAATTTCTTATAATTTCTCAATTTTTTAATTTTAATAAGCAATTCATAAAAAAATTATGATTGATCATACTCTCTCTATTTTGATTAATAATAAGGATATTCTTTTTGATCAAGAATTTATTTGTAGATATTTTACTAATAAAATTATCTTTAAAAATAAATGCTACCTAAAGACAAATGTTTATTGAATAATAATTAATTAAGATAGAAATTAGTGTAAAAACAAAAGAAATGAAAAAGCTCCTATTTCTTGCTCCTTTACTTTTCCTTTTAGGAACAGGAATATTTTTGATTCAAGGAAATAAAACTAGCTTACTAGATGATGACAGTGTTACATTCACATAATTTGGTGATTGCAAATCTAAATCGGTTATTGCTGCTCCTTGCATGGATGAAAACGAAACCCAAATAGTCACATCAAGCTTTTTAATGTACCTTGGTTAATTAGAAGAATGCTAAGAATTCTATGAATATGTTAACTCCGTATAAGAATCAAAAGATTATGATCATGCCTTGATAAACAAAGATTAACTATTTGAGAAATGTTATGCTAGTGAAAAGATAAGAAACCTTGCTAATACTAATGAATGCTTTTTTACAAAGTATTATGCTCCTAGATTCCTTCTTTGTGGTGGTATAGAAAAATACGCTTATCCTCCTTATACTACTTTTGATATTAAATAATGAAATTTTATCTAAATTAAATAAATAAATAATAAAATAATTTTTTTATATATTTATATGGAAGTATATTTATTTATTAAAAGCTTCTTATTAAAAGTTTAATTTTTTATTTAATCATAATTCTATTCTTTTTTTACAAGCTTTTATTATCAATATAGTTATTTTGTGAGGAATTTTAAATAAGTTTTACTCTCAAAAACGTGTAAAAAGTATTTTAAGTACTTTTTATAGTTTCATTTTAATAAATAACTTTCTTTTGCCTTAAACAGAAAACTTTTCTATTTTTCTTAATAAATATTATTAAATAAATAAATTACTTTAATTTTTAAGTAAAAATGTATGAATTTTTATTGAAATTAACTATGAGTTTATTTATTTTTTTAAATATTTATCTTTATTTTAATGATTGTTAAAATAATTTTTTTTATTTTAAAAATTTTAAATTTCTACTCTCAAAAAAAACACACATACATACATACATATTATACACACATAAACTTATGCAATTTTTATTATTTAATTTTTGCAATATTTAATTAAATGATAATAAATGATAATATGTTAAAGAATTTGTATATTTTTATTTTTAATAATTTTTTATTTATTATCGATCAAAATAATAAATACTTTTAATTAAATTGATTTTTGAGATGTAATAGAAACTTAGAATAAAAAAGAAGTTCTGAAATCACTATTTGTGTTGATTTTACTTACTTGAAGGATTTAGTGTTTTAAAGTAATTTTAAACTTCCATCATTTCTTGTATATCATTATTAGCTTATTAAAGACATGATTCGAACTCTTTAAGCTAAGGTATTTTTTAAACAAATGATTCATACTCTTCTTAAAGTTTTTCTAATTTTTCTTTTATTTATTGTTCAACCATTTATTTTTTTTGCAATTCTAATTTAGTGTTGCATTTTTCATCTTGAAGACTATTAATTTAATCGACTTAACTTCTTGAGTATGATGGCACATTAGGATAATTTGGACTTTTAATAATCTTATCTATATTATCAGTAGTATTATTTACTAAGTTTTGAAGAGTTTTTTATTCTTCTATTATCTGTATTGCTTCTTAATCTAACTAATTTATTTTTGTTTAATAGTTTTCTTCTTCTGGTTTTTTTAATTTGTTCATACAAATACTTTCTTTACTTTAAAGGTCTATTTCTATCTTTTGTTAAAGATCTTAAATTTTTGTATAATCAAATTAAGCTAGAGGGAGAATTTCTTCTTTTAATTTTTTTGTTAGAATTTTAAATAATCTTATTGTTTTACTTTTATCAGTATTATAATTTATTATTTCTATCGTTGAATTAGTAAATGTATTATTCATAAAATTCATGAAATTCTTATTATTTTCTTGCTCTTCATTTTGACATAAGTCACTCTCATCTTCATCTTCAAATGAAAATTCTTAGAATTCCCTATGATGATTTATTAAAATTAAAGAATTTTATTTATTTAAAGGGAGTGTATAGCGCAACCATTTCAAAATAAATTCTTCATTTGCATTTGCGGCTCTAATAGAAGAATTTATCACAATTACTACAAAATCAACTTATTATTCTTTTATATAATCCACAATATCGATTAATGTATACCAATTATTTTATTATTTTTAATCTGTAAATCCTGGTGTATCCGTTACAATTAGTGTATAATCCTTTAATTCAATTTATTCAGTTTAAAATATTTATGTTGCGCCGCTAATGTTTGCTTTAGGTTTAAATTTAAAGCTTGAACACAAAAAATTGCAAAAGGTAGATTTTCCTGATCTAGAAAAGCCAGTTACAAGAACTTTCTTAGTTGGCTTTGCTAGAATTTAGCCAACTATAAGAAGCACTAAAAAGATTATGGTAAAAGAATTTACTTTTTTCATTTGAGTGTATATTATTTTTAGAATAATTTAAAAATTATAAAACTGGTAAATCTTTGAAATCTGATTTTGAGGCAACAAACAATAGATCAATTTATAAACAAATTAATCACAAATATATAAATGATAATAATTAATTTTTGGAGATAAGGTGAAATAGTTGTTTGTGTGTGTGTCAGTCTCATATAATTATTATAAAATAAATTGATGTATTCAGCCAAATTATAAGAAATTAAATAATCAAAGTAAAAAAATAAAATAAATCATTTTATTTGTTACTTTTCTTGCAATTAATTAAAGAAATTGAAAAAATATTTTTTTTAAAAGAACCTTTTTAACTCAGTTAAATCTGTTTTAGAATATTTAAGTTTTTAGAATGCAAACCTAATCTATTAAATAAAATATCAAAAATCACTAATTTTTTGATAAAAATTTGATTTTCCACCCCTTATAAAATAAATGAAATAAAAATTTTAGGTTAATTTTTAATCTTTGATTTTTCCTCAAAAGATTAATAGATTAGTTTATATAATTAGTAAATTAATTAATTCCCCACTTCGAGGAGACATACAAGTCAGTCATACATTCATAACCACAATCTTAAAGATGTTTGTTACCTCTTCTAGATGGCATAAACATATATTAGAAATATAAATTATTAATCATATATATTAATACGTAATTTTAACTTTACGTAAGTCATATACTTGCTATTTTTGAATCATGAATATTTAGTATATAATTAAAGGAATGATTTTTAAAAGCTTAATAAATAATAAAATTTATTATATAATTTAAAACTAAAATATATTTTAAATATGATGAATGCTTAGATATTTATTATCAAGTTGTTGTGAATTAAATTAAGCTATGCATAATTAAAAAGATTTTTTTAAAATTTCGATACTAAATATAATTTTTCTCAAAGTGCTTTTTATTATTAATATAGTAATTATTATAGATAGCGATTAAAAGTTTATCTACTAAAATATAATAATGATTTTAATACTTTGCTTGATTATATAAAATAATTAAATAGAAACGATAAACAGAGAATATTTACTAATTCAATTCAAAATAAAAAAATAAAATTTAAAATAATGAAATCAAATTTTATAATTTTTAAGAAGTGTTTTTATTTATTTATTTATTTATTTATTTATTTATTTATTTATTTATTTATAGCTTCTTATCAAAAGTTGAATTATTTTTATTTAATGATAATTCCATTCTTTTAATAACAAGCTTTTATTATCATTAAAGTTATTTTGAGAGGAATTTTAATTGTGTTTTACTCTCTATAATTAAAAATTATTTTGATAATTACATATTTATTTGTTGCAATTTATGTTTATTTATTTGTTTAATAAGGATAGAATTTCATTCTTATTTTAATTTAAGCAATATTCTAAAAGTTAATAATACTAACAAAACTACCTTCATATTTTTTAAATAATTTTATTTGAAAAATTTTTTTTTTAAATTTTCTTTAAGTTTTTCCATAAAAAAATATTTTTTGACTCTTAATTTATTGGCTCATAATTAATGAGAATTTCAAGTAATTAGTTTATTTATCTATATTCTATTATGAAAGTGCTTATCTTTATTTTAAGGTTTGTTTAATTAATACATTTTAAAATGATATTTATCTTTATTATACACACAAACTTTAAGATATTAATTTTAATTATTTAATTTTTACTTTTTTTCTCTGATTAATGCTAAATTATTTAATAATCTAATATTTATTTATTAATAGAGATTTTATTTATTTTGTATCAGGATAAACAATTATGTTTATCTTAAGAAATGCTCAATTAATTCATAAATTTTAAAATTATATGTTTATTAAAACAAAAAAATTTTAATTATTTAATTTTTACTTTTACTAAATATTAATATTTATGATTTAAAAATTTAATAATTTTATTTATCAACATAAATTATTGCCTTTAAAATGATATTTCTGAGGTTATAGAAACATAGAATTAAAAAAGGAACTATCAAATCATTATTAATATTGCTTTTATTAGCTTAAGGAATTAAGTTCTTCAAAGTAATTTTTAACTTCCATCATTTCTTGAATATAATCATAACCTGAATGAAGACATTATTTAAACTCTTTATAAGGTATTTTTTAAAGAAGGGATTCAGAGTCTTCTTCAAGTTTTTCTAATTTTTCCTTAATTTTATATTCAATCATTCGCTATGATAACATTTAAAATCTTATGTTGTATTTATCATCATGAAGTCTATTAATTTTATTGATTTAATTAATTTATTAAAATCTTTGATTGTCCTTCAAAAATAAATTTCCTGTATCAATCATGCTATTTGGATTATTTTGAATGTAACTTATATCAAGATCAATAGAATTTACTAAATTTTGAAGAGCTTTTTATTTGGCTTTTAATTATATTAGTTCCTATTCAAGTTTAGTCATTTTTCTTAAATATTTTTCTTCTTCTGGCATTTTAAATTTTTTCATACAAAAACTTTCATTCTTTTAAAGTTCTGTTTCTATCTTATATTAAAGATCTTAAACTTTTGTATGATCTAATTAAGCTAGAGGGAGATATTCTTATTTTAATTTTTTTATTAGAATTTAAAATTCCTTTTCTGTTAAATCAAATGAAGTATTATAATTTATTTTCTCTATCGTAGAATTAGTAAAGGTATTTCTGATAAAATTAATAAAATTTTGATTATTTTCTTCGCTTTAGTTTTATTAGGGATCAATTTGATGATTTTGCGGGCACTCATCTTCATCTCCATGCTAGCAAAAACTTAATATATCCCTATAATAATTTACTATAATTAAGGAATTCTATTTATTTAAAGGGAGAGTATAATGCAACCACTTCAAAATATATTCTTCATTTGAGGCTCTGATAGAATAATTTATCACAATTACTACAAAATCAACTTATTCTTTTTTTACAAATTCCGCTATATCACTTAATATATTCGAATTATTTTATATATTGATATTTGCAAATCCAGGTGTATTGGTTACAAAGAGTGTATAATCTTTTAATTCTAATTATTCAGTTTAAAATCTTTAATTTACGAAATCATCAACTTAAAACATGTAGCTCGAATGTAAAAAATTGCAAAAGGTAGATTTTCCTGCTCCAGTATGGCCAATTACAAGAACTTTCTTTTTTGGCTTTACCAGAATTTAGCCAATTATAAGAAGCACTAAAAAGGTTACGATGAAAGAATTTACTTTTTTCATTTGAGAGTATATATTTTTCTAGTAATTTAAAAATTATAAAATTGATAAACCTTTGAAACAAATTTTAGAAAACAATATTTCAATTTATCATCAAATTAATCACAAATATATAACTTTTATAAAATAATTTCTCAAAACAAGTGCATAAAGACAAATTATTAGAAATTAACATATTCAAAAGTCATAAAATATAAGATGAAAAAAAGAAAAAAAAAACTATTAGTTTGTTCTATTATTTTATTTTAGTTTCAATTATTTAGAATGAAAGAGTGATACTTCTTTTATAGATAATTCATATAATTTTATAAATTAAACTATTTAAAGCTTTTAAAATATCTATTAAATTTTCTTATGGTGTTTATTTTTCTTGTAATTAAAGAAATTGAAACATTTTTTTTTAAAAAGAGCCTTTAAAACTCATACTTAAATAGCTTAAATTTGTTTTAGAATACAAACTTAACCTACTAAATAAAATATCAAAAATCACAAATTTTTTGATAAAAATTTTTTTTTCCACCTATATAAAATTAATGAAACAATATTTTAGGCTAATTTTTAATCTTCGATTTATTCTTCAAAAGATAAAAAAGATAAATAATATCCATACTTGGAGGAGACTAACAAATCATACTTGATTAACCACAATCTTTTAGATGATTACCCCTAATATATAGCATAAACATACATTATAAATCTAAATTATTAATTATATATAGTAATATCCAAATTGTAAAAATATGTAAGTCATATACTTGTTTTTTTTGAACCATGAATATTTAGAAAAAAATTAAATTATAGATATGCCTTAATTAGTAATAAAATTATTTTACAATTAAAACTAAAATATATTTTAAATAAGATAGATGCTTAGAGATTTACCTTCAAGTTATAATGAATTACTCAAAAACAATGCACATTGGATATAATAAAACTCTCAATACTTAATATAATTTATTTAAAAGTATTTTTTATTAATTATAGCAATAATTGTTAGAGATTGCAATTAAAAGTTTATTTAATAAAATAGATAAAAGATTTTAATATTTTGCTTGACTAAATATAATAATTAAATAGTAGAGACAAATACAGAAAATTTACTAATTCAATTTAAAATACAGAAAAGAAAATTTTGAAATCTTAATTTTAAAATCTTTTAAAAAAATAAAATTTAAAATAATGAAAGAATATTTTATAATTTAAAAATAAATTTTTTCTAAATAATTAATAAAATTCTTCAAAATAAGATTTAATTTAAAGTTAGTATAAACAAGAAATTATCAAATCATTATTATTATTATTATTGCTTTTATTTGCTTAATGAATTAAGTGCTTCAAAATAATTTTTAACTTCTACCATTTCTTATATTTCTTAATTAGCTGAATGAAGGCATTATTTGAACTCTTTAAGCTCAGGTATTTTTTAAACAAGTGATTCTGACTCTTCTTCAAGTTTTTCTAATTTTTCTTTAATTTTTTGTTCAATCATTTACTATGATAGTATTTAAATTCTTGTGTTGCTTTTATCATCTTGAAGTCTATTCATTTAATTGATTTAAATCGTTGAATGAAATGTATAAGTTGTAGTCCACCATAAAAATCCTGTTGTAATTTTTTCACGAGGGTTATCAATAATATTATTTATGTCATGATTAATAGAATCTACTAAATTTTGAAGTGTCTTTTATTCTGCTTTTAATTCCATTACTTCCTATTCAAGCTTAACCATTTTTCTTTAATTCTTTTCTTCTTATGGTATTTTATATTTGCTAAAACAAAAACCTTCGTTTTTATAGAGTTCTATTTCTATTTTATTTTAAAGATCATAAACTTTTGTATGATCTAATTAAGCTAGAGGGAGATGTTTTTCTTTTAGTCTTTTTATTAGAATTCTAAATTCTTTGCCTGTTAAATACATTTTAGTATTATAACTTATTTTCTCTATCGTAGAATTAGTAAAGGTATTTTTGATAAAATTCATAAAATTCTTATTATTTTCTTCACTTTTGCTTAATTAGGGATCAGTTTGGTTCTATTCCAAACACTGATCTTCATTTTCATTTTCATCTTCATCTTCATATGAGCAAAAATTTTAGATTTTCCTATAATGGTTAACTAAAATTAAGGAATTATATTTGTTTAAAGGGAGAGTATAACGCAACCACTTCAAAATATACTCTTCATTTTAGGCTCTAATAGAATAATTAATCACAATTACTACAAAATCAACTTATTCTTTTTTTACAAATTCTACAATATCACTTAATATCTTCCAATTATTTTATTTTTTGGGATCTGTAAATCCAGGTGTATCTGTTACAAGAAGTGAAAAATCTTTTAATTCAATTTATTCAGTTTAAAATATTTAGGTTACAGAGTCACTACTTGCTTCAGCTTTAAACTTGGAACTTGAACATAAAAAATTGCAAAAGGTAGACTTTCCTGATCCAGTATGGCCAATTACAATAACTTTCTTTTTTGACTTTGCCAGTGTTTAGCCAATTACAAGAAGCACTAAAGAGATTATGATGAAAGAATTTACTTTTTTCATTTAAATATTTATTTTTTTCTAATAATTTAAAATTATAAAATTAGTGAATCTCTGATATTCAATTTTGAGAGGAATATAAAAATTTTTTAGTAAATTAATAATAAATACATAAATGAGAATTACTTTCTTTTGGAAATTATTTTGAAGTTGTTATTTATTTTCATCCCTAATAATTATTATATAAACAAATTCTAAAAATTGATGTATCAAATAAAATTATTAGAAATTAAAATATTCAAAAGTCATTAAAATTTAGATAAAAAATAATTTAAAATATAGTATGTCTTAATTAATTTGTTGCTCTATTATTTATTTTATTTTAGTTTCAATTATTTAGAATGAAATATATATAAATAATTAGCTGTATAAGTCAAAAATATAGAATATCCTGATTCTAATTTAAGTATATATAAAAATAAATAAAAATAAAAATACTTTTTTATATATATATATGGAGGTATATTTATTTATTTATTTATAGCTTCTTATAAAAGTTGAATTTTTTTGTTTAATGATAATTGTATCCTTTTAAAAACAAGCTTTTGTTATTAATCAAGTTATTTTGAGAGGAATTTTAATTAAATTTTATTCTCAAAAAATGTAAAAAAATATTTTAAGTCTTTTTATAGTTTCATTTTAATAAATAATTATAAATAGCTTTTTCCTTATAAGGAGAACTTTTGTATTTTTCTTAATAAATAATATTAAATAAATTACTTTAGTTTTTAAGTAAAATTTATGATTTTTTTTTGAAATTATTAGTTTATTTATTTATTTAAATTATTTTATCTAAATGTTTATCTTTATATTAAGGAAATATAAACTAATTTTTTTTATTTTTAAAATAAAATATTTATGATATGAACAAAAAAAAAGCACACACAAATTTTAAGAGGTTTTAATAATTTAATTTTTACAATATTTAAATGAAAAATGTAAATACTTTAAAAAAATTCTCTCTTTATTTATTAATAAATAGTAAGTAATTTTTAATTTATTATCTATGAAAAGAAATAATTAATTACCTTTAAATTTATATTTATGATGTTAATTGAAGCTTTGAATAAAAAAAGAAACTACAAAATCATTATTAATATTGCTTTTATTTACTTAACGAATTACGTGCTTCAAAGTAATTTTTAACTACAATCATTTCTTGTATATCTTCATTAGCTGAATGAAGGCATTATTTGAACTCTTAAAGCTAAGGTATTTTTTAAACAAGCTATTCAAACTCTTCTTTATGTTTTTCTAAATTTTCTTTAATTTATTGTTAAATAATTTATTAATATAGCATTTTATTTTATGAGTCGTTTTTATCATCATTAAGCCTATTCATTTTATGAATTTAATGAGTTGAGTGATATCTAGTCTTAAATAAATCTCCACTATCAATCCAGCGACTTGGGTTATTATGAATGTAATTTATATCATCATCAATAGAATTTATTAAATTCTGAAGATTTGTTTATTCTGCTTTTAATTATGTTACTTCCTATTCAAGCTTAGCCATTTCTCTTTAATACTTTTCTTCTTCTAATTTTTTAAACTTGTTCATACAAAAACTTTCGTTCTTTTAAAGTTCTGTTATTATCTTATCTTAAAGATCTTAAACTTTTGTATGATCTAATTAAGCTAGAGGGAAATATTCTTATTTTAATTTTTTTTTTAGAATTTTAAATTCCTTTGTTGTTATATTAATATCAATATTATAATTTATTTTCTCTATCGTAGAATTGGTAAAGGTATTTTTGATAAAATTGATAAAATTCTGATTATTTTCTTCACTTTTGCTTAATTTGGGATCAGTTTGACAATTTTATGCGAACTCATCTTCGTAATCATTTTCAACTTCATCTCCATATGAGCAAAAATTTTAGATATCCCTATAATGGTTAACTAAAATTAAGGAATTATATTTGTTTAAAGGGAGAGTATAACGCAACCACTTCAAAATATACTCTTCATTTGAGGCTCTGATAGAATAATTAATCACAATTACTACAAAATCAACTTATTCTTTTTTTACAAAATCTACAATATCACTTAATATCTTCCAATTATTTTATTTTTTGGGATCTGTAAATCCAGGTGTATCGGTTACAAAGAGTGTATAATCTTTTAATTCTAATTATTCAGTTTAAAATATTTAGGTTACTGAGTCACTACTTGCTTCAGCTTTAAACTTGAAGCTTGAACATAAAAAATTGCAAAAGGTAGACTTTCCTGATCCAGTATGGCCAATTACAATAACTTTTTTCTTTGTCTTTGCCAGAGTTTATCTAATTAAAAGAAGCACTAAAAAGATTATGATGAAAGAATTTACTTTTTTCATTTGAAATTATATTTTTTTATAATAATTTAAAATTTTAAATAAATACTTTTGGAAATTATGTTGAAATATTTTTTTGATTTTCTAATAATTAATTATTAAACAAATTCTAAATTGATGTATCAAATAAAATTATTAGAAATTGACATATTCAAAAGTCGGTCATTAAAAATTAGATAAAAAATAATTTAAAATATAGTATGTCTTATATATGTTAATATATGTTATTTAATTTAAACATGACGGCAAAGTCAGTTAATTTAACTTTAACCACCTAAACTTAATTATAGACTAATTTTTATTAAAAATATCTATTTAATTTTTCCATCTTGTATGCTTTTATTGTATTTAGTATTGCAGTTTTTAAATTCTAATTCACTATTTTCATCAGAAATTTGATCATGCACTTACCAAATCTTTAATTTTGGTAAAGTGGAAAAAGGATTTTTGTTCAAAAATTTATAAATTTATTTTTAAAGATCTATTTATTTATTCTGCTTATTATGCAGGTAAGCCTGTTCCTAAAAAAGTAGTGCACTATGAATATGTTTTGATAGAAGTTGGGTATGGGTTCTTACTGTCAGCAGTAGATAATAAAAATAAGTACAACACCTACAGATTTCACTTAGATTATTCTTGATAAAAATAATGTTGCTCATTTAAACCTAATTGCTAGGGATAGCCTTTGATTTGGTAGATGAAGTTGCAGAAACATTTGATTAATTCTCATAAGAGTTCAATAACAAAATTTTTTTTTAGGAGTTTCAATGATTAAAATATATTAAGATAAGACAAAATATATACAAATAGAAATAAACTTTTTTATATTTTATCAAATTACAAAAATGTCTAAAAAATGAAAATTTAATACTCTTCAAAACTGCTTATTTAGACATATTAAATTGGAATACATAGCAAAACGCCTTAGTGCGCTTTTATGTTATTTATAAAAATAATTATATGTTAAATAACTATGAATGTTATTAATATTCTTTATAGTAAAAAATCATTTTCTTTTCATATTTTGTGCAAATTTTTGATTTATTAACTTCAGATTTCCCTTTATTGGATTTTATCATAAAAAGATATATGCTTAATACTTTATAATTCTGATTGTGATTTCTTCATTTCATTTTACTATTTAAATTCTTTTATTGAATAAAAAGCATTTACTCTTCAGATAATAATATCTGATAAGAATTAAAGTGTTATGTATGTATGTATTTATTAATTTTGCTCTAATTTTAGAAAGCATCATATTAATTTTTGAATTAATGATAGATACCTTAATTCTAACTAAAAAATACATTCTTAGTATATCCAACTTAAATTATTTAGCATATTTTTTTGCTGTGTCATTAAGGAATTATCTAACTTGATTTGTTGAGTTAATAAAATGACAATCAAAAAAATATAAAGGAAATTCACTTTATAAATCAAATGTAACTAACTATAAAAAAAAAAAGTTAAAAAAACTTCACTCAAAGCTTTAAATAGGGTAAAATAAAAATAAAACTATGTCGAAATTATGTTTTATTAGTGAATTTTACTTCAGAAGAAATTAATAGTTGGATAATAATTAATTGTGGAATTAAAATGTAAGGTTTCATTTAATAATTAATTTTAAATTAAGAATAATGGCTGGTGGTATTTACTTTTACTATTGAGTTAGATCAATTTTTTTATAGCCAATTAATCAATCAATAAATAAATAAATTAAAAAGAAAATACATAATTTATATTATTACATAAAGATAAATTTCAATCAGCTTCAAACCAAATTTGATGAAGAGCTTAACCATTTTGAAATTTTTATTAAAGCAATTTAAAACCTCATTAATTTAATTAAGCTCAGTAATTATATTTGATAATATTCTATATTTCAAAATGTATTTTTTAATTTTATATTTATTCTCAGATTAGTAACAAAATATATATTTGTTTTAATCTTTCTATTTATTTATTTTAAATATTTTTAACCAACAAATTAATTAAAAAAAAGCTAACTAATTTTATTCTGTAAACATACAATATAATTTCTTTTAAACGAAAATCTTAAATATATATGTAACCATTTTTACATCTATCTGTCAATTAATAGTTGAATAAATTAACTCGCTTGATCATTCAGGTATCCAAAAATATATTTCATAAAATTCATTAAATTACAAAAAACAAATTAGTTTTTTAGAAATTTTTCAAACTATTTACATATACAAGTAATTTACTCTAAAAATTTTTAAGTTTTAGTAAATTTCAATTAAAAATAATACTTTTTCCTATTTAAAATGATATTTTAATCTTATAAAGAAGAGGTTTATTAAACTTTATTCAAGATTTAGATAGGTTTTGTAAAAACCTTTGTATAATTTTGTAAATTCTTATATAAAGTAAGCTAATGATAATTTGCATTTTTTGTTTACGGTTGTAAATTAATTTATATGTTTTATTTCAGCTGTATTAAATATTTAAATTAATCTAGATAAAATATGGAAGAAAAAAAATCTAAATATCTTATTTTTAATTTATTGAATGAACAATCACTCAAATTATTAAATAGAAAAAGTTAAGATAATTTGTATTTCCCTAATTACAGTAATTAATCAATTTAAATCTTTTATATTCCAACCCATAAATATTTGATATTTAAGCGAATTTAGAAAAGATATACTAAAATATCTAAATATCTTATTTATATTTTCAATGCAAATTCTGACATAAAGGTAGTTAAGATAAATTTTATTTTATTATCATTTATTGCAACTATTATTAGTAAATAATCATCTTTTTCACTTATTTTTAATGCATTAGAAATACTAAAACAATTCTAAAAATAATCTTCTACATATATTGTCAGCAAAAAATTTTTTTGATTTGCCTATTCTTTAAAAATTAATAAAAATATATCCATCGCTGATCGCTGGAAAGTAACTTTGACTCTCCTAATTCAATATAGATTATTTTTAATTTAGTTTACATTCCAAGTAAAATAGCCTTAATTTAATCTGGGGTTGCTTAATCTATAAAGAAATAATTATTTATGTTGCTTATCATTAAAAGTTTACATTGAGATCTCCAAGAAAGAAATTTTCTGGATATAAATTAGAAATGAAAAAAGGCGAAGAGAGAAACAAATATAATTAAATAAATAAAATAAAATAATAATAAATAAGTAAATAAAATGAGATAAAAAAATATTATGCTCTTGAATATAATTTACCTGGTGCTTATTAGCCATATAATAGCTTAAAACTATGATTACAATACTGCAAATGTTTGTGATTTTAGCTCGTAGGGTAAATCTCAAAATTAAGTTGCTTATATGTGTACTCACTAAGCTCTTGGTTCTTGCTAGCTACAATAAGCTGTATAATCTGATGGCTACTCCAGCTTTGCAGAGTACGGATTCGGTGGTTATGGAAGCTACCCTCCCTCAAATTATTGCTGTAGATGTTTTTAAATTTAAGTCTAAGACAGTGATGCTCCTGCAAAGGATATTATTGTTTAAGGTATAAACACTGGTGGTGATGTTATCAGTAACTAATTCGATTTATCTATGATTGCTGGTGGTTTTGGGGCTAATAACGGATGTGCTAACAAAGTCTTTGCATGGAATGGTGGTCCTTGGGACGGACGCGCTGGTCCTGCCTAATATCCTTCTAGTGCTGCTGGTAATTGGTGCAGCGATCCTACATAAGATAATTCTCAATGCTAAAATCCTTACTCTGGTGGTATCACCTAAAAAAGTGATTGTGCTAAGTTACCTAACAATAACTTAACCTAACTATGTGAATACTCTTTTGATACAAAATGGAGAACTAGCAACGGGTTAAGGGAAACTATTATGAAAGAAGTAAGATGCCCTGCTGGATTGATTAGATTATCAGGCTGTAACAAAGATGATCCATCTTTACCTTACCCTTCTGGAAAGCTCTCTGCTAGTGATCCTAATATTATAAGAGGAAAATTGACTCATATGTGGGATTGTAAATATTTTATTACTTTCATAATTTTATTATTATTGATTTTTACTAAGTTTAAATATGGAAATAAAATTTGATTTAAAAAATATCTATTAAATTAATCTATTTGAACATAATTTAATTGATTATCAAACATAAAAGAAATAAATAAATTATTTACTTAATTTTGTTGTTCCAAGCAAAATTTATAAATTAATTTACTGAATGTGATTTCAGGCAGGCGTGTTGATTTTATCACAAAAAAATTGAATTTTTTGTTAATGTTTCAAAAAAATTGTAAACAGACAGATTTCATAAAAATAAAAATTAGCAAACCTGATTTTCATTAAATATCTTTAAAATAAAATACCCTTTCTTTATTCTTTTCAGAAAAAACAATACATTCTTTATTAAATTTAATTCTCTCTAATAAAACTCTCAGCAATTAAAATATATTAAAGCTATATTTTGTACTTTATATAGGTTGCAAACCATCTTGCTCATGGACTGGAAATGTATTCCAAGCTAATGGAACTGCTGTCATGTCTTGTGATGCTTCAGGCACCAATATACTTGGTACTAATACTTCGTTTTAATGTGAGAATCTTACTTGTGATCCTAGTTGTAAAACCTGCTCAGAATCCAATGATGCAAACAAATGCACAGCTTGCAATACTGGTTCCTACTTAAGCTCAAACCCTGGAAAATGTACTACTTGTCCTCCTTAGTTAAATTGCTTAGAATGTTCCAATAGCGTTACATGCATAACTTGTTAAACTGGATATATTTTATAGAATGATGGATCTTGTAAGTAACCTTGTGATTAAAGTTGTAAAACTTGCAGCACTCCTTAAGATGCTACTTAATGCACTTCTTGCAATGATGGATACTATCTGAGTGGATCTTCCGTTGGTACTTGTTCTAAATGCCCATCAAATTGTACTAGCTGCCTTTCTGATATTAGCTGTTCAGCTTGCACTGATAATTATGTTTTAATAAGTGGAAGTTGCTAACCTTGCAACAGTCCATGTTTATCTTGTATAACAGATACAAATACTTGTACAAGCTGTATTCAAGGTTATACTTTAAATGGAAATACATGCCAAGCAACTTGCGATTCTACTTGTAAAACTTGCAGTAAAAACTAAGATGCAACTTAATGTACTTCTTGTTATTCTGGATTCTATTTAAATGGATCTACTATAGGATCATGTGTTTAATGTTCTTCAAATTGCAGCAGTTGCACTTCCCAAAATAGCTGCTAAACTTGCACCAACAACACCATATTAGTGAGTGGTTAATGCTTATCTTGTACGAGCCCATGCTAAACATGCTAGACTTCAGTCACAAATTGCTTATCTTGTGTTTAAGGGTATACTTTGGATGGAAATACTTGTACTGCTTCAAACACTGGAAATTGTCATCCTAGTTGCTAAACATGCAGTAAACCAAACGATTAAAATTTTTGCACTTCATGCCCTACAGGATATCTTGTTCTTGGAGGTAACTGTTAGCCTTGTTAAAAGCCATGCTAGAACTGTAGTGGAAATCCTAATAGTTGCACTTCATGCATTGCAAATTATTCATTAAGTGGAAACACATGTGTTGGTAGTAATTAAGATTAAACATAGTGCCATCCCAGCTGCAAAACTTGCAGCGTTTAGCATGACTAAAATTCTTGTACCTCATGTTTTGATGGGTTTTTAATTTTAGGCAATGGAAATTGTTAGCCTTGCCAACCTCCTTGTTTTAACTGCTCTGGTAATCCTAATAGTTGTACTTCATGCATTGCAAATTATTCATTAAGTGGAAACACATGTGTTGGTAGTAATTAAGATTAAACATAGTGTCACTCCAGCTGCAAAACTTGCAGCGTTTAGCATGACTAAAATGCTTGTACCTCATGTTTTGATGGGTTTTTAATTTTAGGAAATGGAAATTGTTAACCTTGCTAGCCTCCTTGTTTTAACTGCTCTGAAAATCCTAATAGTTGCACTTCATGCATTGCAAATTATTCATTAAGTGGAAACACTTGTGTTGGTAGTAATTAAGATTAAACATAGTGTCACCCCAGCTGTAAAACTTGCAGCGTTTAGCATGACTAAAATGCTTGTACCTCCTGTTTTGATGGGTTTTTAATTTTGGGTAATGGAAATTGTTAGCCTTGCCAACCTCCTTGTTTTAACTGCTCTGGTAATCCTAATAATTGTACTGCATGTGCAAGCGGCTATGCTTTCTAAAACGGTGTATGTTCAAGAATACTAAGTGATAGTTCATAATGTAATTTAACCTGCTAAACTTGCACATAAGCTAATAACGCAAATGCATGTGCATCATGTGTGAGTGGATTTGTTCTTACCTCAAATAATGCTTGTATCAAATAAATTTGATTACATTATTTACATATAAATTATTAAAAAACTCTATAAACATTTATATTAGTAGAAACTTGAATAATATTATGTTAAATTTAAAACAAAATCTAAATTTCTAAAGTTTAATTATTATAATTCCTCGCTACTTTAGTCTTCTATAGAGTACTAAAAATTTAGCTGAGGGTTTCTTTTTATTAAAAATTAAAAAATATTAGAATTTTATAAATTTGATATAGCAATGATAAAAACATACATATATATATTTTTTAATTTCCTTAATTTATCTCTTACGCTAAATATCTAATCTAAAATTAAATATTTTATGAAAATCTATAAAGAAGTTTCTCCAATAAAAAATAAAAATGAGTAGAATTGCTGTAAAAATTTTAAACAGTAATTAATAGCCTTTGTTGATGTTAATTGATTTTTTATGATATGATTAATTTTTTTAATAAGAATTCTATCATATAATAAATAATTAGGGATACATTATTATCATTTATAAAGATATACTTATTTAAATATCTAATTTTCTTTTAAATGAAGTTAATTTTTATAATCTATAAAAAGACCCATCAATAATTAAACTAATATTTTTTAAATAATTGATTTACTGAAAATCTTATTAAATGAATTAAATTAAATAAAAATAAGTATTTAAATACTTGTCAATTATTAATATAAATTTAAATATGTAATTAATTTTATTAAGTTTTTGATTGATTTGTTTTTTTAAATACAAATTTTTGTTTGAAATTTTTTAAGGATAAGAAATTCAATTTTCAAACAAGTACATACACTGAAAATCAATTATGATAAACTAAAATAATAAAATAATTATACGTTTGGAATGATCAATACAATAAAAAATGTAATATTTATTCACTCGTGTTTAGAATAAAAATTTGATAATTACTTACAATAAGATTAAATGAAATCACTAAATATTTAAGATAATAAACAAATAAATTGATGAAAATTTATTAAAAAATGAGCAATCCAATAAATTATAGTTAATAATAATCAGGTAAGCAATAATTTTATTTCATTATAAACAATAAAAAGTCATTTCTACTGATAAATAATTTGATTTTTATAAGATAAAGATTTTCTTTTTCTCTTTTTGGAAACTAGCTGTTAAATTATTAAATAAGTTAATTTATGATAATTACATTTGATTTTTTTATTTGTAATTCTACTACTCTAAGATTGTTTTTTAAAAAAGTATTTT
Source organism: Tetrahymena thermophila SB210 (assembly GCF_000189635.1). Taxonomy (NCBI): domain Eukaryota; phylum Ciliophora; class Oligohymenophorea; order Hymenostomatida; family Tetrahymenidae; genus Tetrahymena; species Tetrahymena thermophila. The sequence continues at coordinate 88,572 of NW_002476378.1, forward strand.
GACTTTTTGTATTTTGCTAAATCTTAATTAGAGGAGTGTAGTATTTAATTTTTATCATATCTATTTTGAACAGATATTTATTCAAATACTAATAACAGGTAAATATTACATCAAAAACTCTATCAGTTAATTAAGAAATTAATTAAGATTTAAAAGTTTTAACGTTCAAATTGCTATGTAATTTAATTTGATTTCAATTTTTATAAATTAAATCTATGATTTGTAGGGAAATTCATAAAGTAATGGTAATCATAGACTATCTTTCTCTCTCTCTCTGTTAAAAGATAAAATTTAATAATAAAATTATCTTTCGACATGCTTATCAGAATTATTAAGATTCAAAAATTACTTTGCTATTATGTAATATTTACATATAATTTTACTCAAAATGTTTTATTTAATTTATAAAAATTAATATCTTTCGATACTGCTTAACTAATAAAGAAGAAAATGTTTAAAAAAAGCAAAATCAAATATGGCTAATAATCATTTAGACAAAATTTTGCCTAAATTAGATTATTTGATTTTGATTAATATGTTTAAAAGGATATTAATTTTTTTATCTTTTTATCTGTAAGATTTTTCAACGGTCTTTTTAATTAATCCCCTAAAAAGATATATATATCTATTATCAATCAATCAAAAAATATAAACATGTAGGAACAAATGAGCTTATAGCTTTTCAAAAGAAAATTAGGTTAGTTTATCTGCAAAAAATTAAGATTATTCCAATTTACAAAAAAAATAGTTAATTACCAAAAAAGAAGATTGGCGAACTAAGGAAAATTAATTGGCTCAGAAAAAGCCTTGTTATTTAAAAATAGATGAAATTAATTAATTAATTAATATTAAGTTCTACTAGAAAGATGTTAGAAAAAATTTAATTAAAAAAGATTCAAATATAAATATTTTATTAGAAATTTAAATTGAATGAAGGTTAGCGAATCAAACATGTTTTTAATATCAAAGATACTCACTCGCTCATATATTTAATATATAAAAAATGAATGCATAATATCTATCTTTTTATTTTCCTATCTATCTATTCATGCTTTATTACATTCATTTTTCCTACTTTAATAATAATAATTAAAGTTAGCGCATTTTGTTTTTTATTAAATACATACATACATACATACATACATACATACAAATAAATAAATAATAAATACCCATTTTATAACGATCATATTTTCAACTAAAAGAGATCTATTAAAAACAAACAAATACTATCTATCTATCTTCTGAAATCATAAAAAAAAATAAACAAATAAAAAACAAAGTTTTTTAATAAAGTAAAGATTAACAAGAAAAAGTAGAAACAAAAACAGTCAAACAAAAAATCAATCAGACTAGAGAGCTGTATTTTTCACCAAAAAACTGAAATAATCTTCAAAAATACCTAAAGAGAAACAACTGCCTTAACAAAATAGACAGCTAGCTTCAAGAAATACTTCAATCCTTTCTTAACCATTTCTTTCCTATAGTACGATTTACTCCTGAAAAAACTTTGAAAAATAAATGTTCTAAGACAATTTGATCAACTCTAGCCAATACTTGTAAATTGCATAGACTGGCTCGCAATAGCAACAATAATAACAGCAATAGCAACTACAATCACAGCCTAATCGTCAAATCACTAACTCTGATGCTATGATTAAAGAATATTGCAAGAAAGAGATGCTAGAAATTCAGCGCTCGTTTGAATCGCATCCAAAGAGTCTCTAAACTTGCCCATCTCCTTAATCTAACTAGCAGACTGTTACTCCTACCAACAATAGCTTTTCTACCTAGCAAATTATTTCTTAAATAGATAATACTCAGTAGTCAAACCTATAGACTGGAGTAATCAGCGACTTCAATTTTGCTGTAAATATTGATCAGCTTATGAAATTTAATGATGAAGAAGACAACAATCCAAAACAAAATGCTTCTGGGAATGCCTCCACATAAAACTCAAACAATGGAAACCAAGGAAGATGGACGAAGGAAGAGCACTTGCGCTTTGTAGAAGGACTTTCTCTATATGGAAAAAATTGGAAGAAAGTAGAAGAGCATGTAGGATCAAGAACTGGAGCTTAGATTCGTTCACATGCTTAAAAATTCTTCAATAAATTAGAAAGAGACTATAGCAAAAAGCACGGATTATTAATAAGCTTAAATACAAGCAGCTCAACTAAATAAAGCAACCAAATAAATAATGAAAATGTAAATACTTTATCTTAAATATAAATGCAAGGAACTTCCAAAAAATCTTAATCTTACTTATTGGGACAATCACAACACAGCAATAACTCTAATTAAACCAAGATACTTGGAGAAAAGAATCAAAATAATGCCAAGAACATCCTCAATAACATCTAATAATAGCAGCAGCAATAATAATAATAAATTGACTAAAACTTCCTTATAGGGTAAGTGATAGAAGCCTCTTTGCAAGCAGCCTAGTAATCCTTGGGTATTCCTACTTAGAATTCTGTTATTAATTCTGCACCAAGTATAAATTAAAGCCACCCTTGCTTAAACCAAACTATATAATAAAACCCTGTTCATATTCTTACTAAACCTACCTAAAGTGATCCTTTTTTGTCTGCTCAATTTAATCTTAATCTTCAATAATAATAATCTGATATAAACCAAACAAACTTTGACATTCCATCCTTCGTTCCCTCTATTTCCTTAAGAAACAGATCTGACTCAGTTGCGAGCAACTTTACTATGAGTAAACATTTTATTTATTAAAGTATTTTCCCCCCTTAAGAATAATTTTGGCAAAAATGTCTTGCATTTTAAATCCATCACAATTTAATTAGTATCTATCTATATATATATCTCTCTCTTAGAATCAAATAAAAGAAATAAGAAATCAAATAAATAAATAGATAGATAGATAGATACATTCAATTAGTTAAAATCTTATGATTAATCAGTTTAAATTTTAATAGCTACTGATTGGATATTAATTACTTTTACATTTTAAATTCAATTAATAATATCTAATTTGCTCCAAAATTAACTCCATCTAAATTTTGAATTGATACTTTGCAACCCTCAAATATTTAAAAGACAAAAATTAACAACATTCATTTTTAATCTTTCATTTTGCGGAATCTGTAAATTAATGCGCAAGCTTACAAATCTCAAATTTTTAAATAGAATGAAATTATTTGAAGTTAGTTTATTTTTTTAAGAATTTTGTTTTCAAAATAAAAATAAAATAATATTTTAGAGTTGATTGTAAAAAATAAGAAAATATTTTTCTAAAAAATAAATATTTTTCCATTTAAAAAGAAAAATATTCTCTTTCTTTTGTATTACAAATGTATTATTAGTTCATTTGAATTTTATAACATATGAATTTTTAATTTGTTTTTCCTTTGAATTTTATATTTACTTTTTGCTTTTCGATTTTTACTTTTAATTTAAATAAAATACTTTATAAAAAGTGTCAGACGACGATCAAAAAATTACAGATGAAGACCTTAAAAAAATTAAGGAGTCTCTACCTCAAATTGTCAACTCACAAAGTAAGATTGAGATTTAAAGATTGATTGCATTTTTAAATTTGTATCTAATAAATAGGTTTAAACGAATGCATAAATCAGTATAGTTAATTGACTCTAAACCTTCAAAAGCAATTGCTCTAATCAAATAGTAATATAATTAATTATTAAATAGTCTATTAAAAAAATTGATTGAAAAAACAATATCTTCTTTATCAAAAAATCTTTGTCAAAAAAAAAAATACTTTGTAGATCTTTCAAACTAAATAAATTAAATTTTTAAAATAAAGGGATATTTTAAATACAAAGAAATTGTTTTTGAATCATTAATTTTTACATTTGAAAAATATTTTATATTTCAATAAATTTTATTAAAATTAGATGTCTAAAACAATATTCAGCTGCAATAATAGATAAATACTTTGTAGAGTGCAGTTCAATTTTTAAATGCATATTCAAGTATTAACAAATAGGCTGAAATATAATAATCACAAACAAATGAAACTATTAACAATGAAAATATACCTATACTGATAGTTTAAAATTCTTAATCAGAATTTAGTAACTCAAATAGAATACTCTAAAGCAAGTAAAAAGGAGAAGAAAATCAAAGCAACAAAGAAAACAATTCGAGCTTGGAGATTGTCAATAACAGCAAAAAAAACATTATATGTGACAATAATAAAAAAATTCCTACTAAATAAATATTTAATTAAAATAACAATCTCTAAAACTGTATTGTTTAAGACTCTGACCGTCCAACCGATTATGAAAGTTTCTTCAACTTTGTTCTGTAAATATTAATTGTTAACATATTTATAATTGTTTATTAATATTTTAAACAAACTTATTAATTAGGAAAAAGTATGGTAAAATATTTGATCAACCATAAAAGTCTTTAAACTCTAACAACAACATTTGGTCTCCCCGCTTAAATTAATTTGTAAAACTCGATGACGATCAAAACCTATCCTTTTAAAACCAAACTAATATTTTCTCATAAATTTAATCTTCTCCTTGCAATAATAACCTCTTTGGGTAAAATATACTAGGTTCAACAATCAACTCCAATTAATAAAATTAGTGCGGCTAAAATTAAACACTTCCTAATATTTTGTTAAGATAACGCAAAAGCTCATTTACACTCTGTGATAATGAAGATGAATAAAAAGAAGAGAAGCTTAATATTTTAAGAAAAAAAATATGCAAAAAAGCAAAGCTTAATAATTGACTTGAAATTTAAATATAATTTTATTAAGTTATTATATATATTTATATATAATAATTCATTCATTTTAATATTATAAATATTTTATCTCTCTCTTTTTATTTTATTTATTTAAAATTTTCGTAAATTCCTATTCAATTTACATATAAATAAATTCTCATTTTTAAAGTACTTTTTGAAAATTCAAATTCCATATTTAATTAAAGCAAACCAGTTTAAGAAATAATTCTTTCAAAATTTTTTTTTACTTTTGTCAAAAATAAATAAATAAAATCCTACCTTTAAATAAAATTTAATTCAAAAAGTTAGAAATAAAAATGATTCCAAATAAGACAAATTTTAAAACCAATCAAAAGGTATTTTTATTTTTTATTTAGCGACTCATCAATAGAAAGGAATTTCCTAGAAATTAAATTACATTTATTAATTTTTGAATGGGAAGCAAAAATTTTATCTATCGAGTAATAAATTTCGTTATTTTACTATATATACATAAATATATATATTATTTCATTAAACTTTTTACAAAATAGCAGACTTATTTTTATTTGATATTAGTATTAAAAACTAATTAATTATTTAAAAAAAATAATCATAAAGAAAGTAGAAGTTGAGTTCAGATAAGAGTTTTGTTTTTAATAATGAACATATTTAAGCTAGATTTGTTTTCTTCTGAGTTTTATTTTAGCTTAGGAGGTTAATAATATAGGAAAGGCACTGTTTAAGGCATTTTTCTATCTATTATCTCTGCTGCTACTATCATTTCTTATTTTTCTTATTTACTTAATTAGCTAATTAACAACTAAATAGATCCTAAGTTCAGATCTTAAAGTTTCTTAGTCAATCATAGGATAGAAGTATCTATGAATCAGGACCTTATGGGCTTTCTATTTAACTACAATCAGACTTTTACGATGGACTAGTTAGAATAAAAGCAAAATAAAACTTATTTAGTTTATTATGCTTAGTTTTTTACTGGAGATGGCGGTAGTTAGCGATTATACAATCTAGATGTTGTTCAATGCACTAACCCTAATCTAAAGAAATATAGGTGCATAGACTTTTCTAAAATTAGTAACGAAACGCTTGTTCTTGATAATAGTAAGAATATTTTTTCTTAAATTTAAATTAATATATATGGATGTCATGATTTAGATAGCATAAAGACTACAATTCCTAATAATTGTGCTTCTTAATAAGAAATTGATGATGCGATTAATGGCGCATACGGTTTTGTTTAGCTTAAATTATAAGTATAATAGTACAATACAACATCAAAGTAAATGCAGACAGATTACAGAAGAATCAGCACCTTTTTGCTTTCTAATTAGTTTATTATGACTAATATACATGCTTAAAAACAAGAAACAGAAGTAAGTTCAGGATTATTATTTTAGACAAAAGAGACTCAATCATCACCAATTTAGTATGACTCATAAAATTAAAGTTATGACAGGTAATAATCTTTGGATTCAGGATTAGGTCCTTATAACTAGATTTCTATTCAAATGGATGAGATTGTTCAATAATTCCAAATTTAGTTCCCTACAATCACTGAAATATTGGCTCTTGTTAATAGTGTCGCAGCAATAGTAATGATTGCAAGATTTTTAGGTAAATTTTGCTCCCAAAAATTAATAACCCAAGACTTATTCATGCTCATTTTGAGTAATTTGTTTTAAGAAAAAAATGAATAAATACTAAAACATAATAAGTTTATTGATTAAACTAATGATGTGTGTTTTTATCAGCAAAATAACAATTTAGAAAATCAAGATGAAATTCTTGAAACTTAGGAAAAACAAAATGCAAATAATATATTTGTTCCTAGTTTCTAAACTAAATTTAGAGATTTCGTGGAAACAAGTTAAATGATTAATTCGAATAGCGATGTTTAATATACTGTTCGAAAATCAGAAACTGAAGAAGATTAGAAAGAGTCAAAGGAAAATTAAATTACAAACGCTTTATATGCAAAGCCTAGTAATAGAAGAATAAATCAATAGAATAATCTTTAAAATAAACATTAGTTTAGATTATATAAAAAAAGTGAAATTCTAGAAAAAGACAACGAATCTCCAAGATAAATTTTTGATTAAGAGAAATCTACTATTTATAAAAACGAGACTTTGAAATAGAGCTAATTTTATAAAAGTGATTTTATTATTGATTCCTAATCTAATGATATTGTTTAAAAGAGTGTTGCGAATAAAGGGTTTAATTCTAATGTTATAGCATAAAAGCTGAAAGCTATTAATAGTAGTACTTTGAATAAAACTATTCAAAATTTTATCTTCAAATTTAAGTTAAATATATTTTTCATTTTAAATTAACTTATTATTTTATTCACCTTAAAATAGAATCTTTAGACGAAAATAATTTGAAATTTCAAAAGGTATTGATTCAAGGTCAATTAAAGGGATAGGACAAGAAACTATGAAGCATTTAGATATCTTTAATCTCTACAAAGATATTATATTTTTGAAAAAAGCAATTCTAATGCTTTTAAGAAGAGATTAATTAGCTGCAATCTAATTGGTTGGTCTAACTGATGATTATTTAAATATTGATTTGAGGGATAAAAGTTCTAAAAATGATTTCGATAGTAGCTATTTATTTTTTTAAATTCAGCTTATTATTTATTAATTTTTAATAAAATTATTAATTAAATTAGAAAATAAAAAATTGAGTCATTTCGAAAGTTAATTCTTAATTTTGTAGTCTGAAGAGCTGTAGGCAGAATACATAGAGATATTCCTTAATAAATTTAAGAATGATTAGGACCTTAATGATGTGGATGCAAGAATTATTTCTTCAATATTTAAGAAAAAGTGAATGAATGAATGTTAAAATGATTTTTTTGAATTTTTCAAAAAATAGAAATTAACAAAAAACAAGAATTAAATTATGGTCTTAAATATCTTTTAATTTAAATTCTGTAAAATAAAATTATTCTTTAATCTTTATTTTTTAATTTTAAAATATAAAAATTCGTTTAATATTAATTATTCTTCTTATAGTTTATAATTTTAAAAAATTTTATTATTTTGCTTAAAATCTTTAATTTAAATCTTAAAATAAATTTATTTGAACTATTAAATATGCCAATTAAAAGTCTAGTGGAATAGATTCTTCTAGAAATTTAAAAAATAACAAAGAAATAAAAATATAAATTTTATACTAGATTAAAAATTAATACATATATACCGTAGTTTCTCATCAAAATTTTTTCTAAAAATTTAATCCTTTTTGAAATACCAATCAAATTGTTATAAAAGGGGCATAAAATCCCCTTTTGCGCTCCTATAAATGCCATGGAGAAATAACATTATTTTATTATTTAAATTTTATTTCATTTAACAAAAAACAAAATAGCAGACTTGTATTGGTTTGTTTTTGGTTTAAAAGCTAATTATTTAGATAAATAAATAAATAATAAAATAAAAATAAGAAGTAGAAGTTTTAAGTTCATTTAAAATTTTTGTATTAAATAATGAACATATTAAAGCTAGATTTATTTTCTTCTGAGTTTTATTTTAGCTTAGGAGGTTAATAATATAGGAAAGGCACTGTTTAAGGCATTTTTCTATCTATTACCTCTGCTGTTACTATCGTTTCATACTTTGTTTATTTATTTAATTAGCTAATTAACAACTAAATCGATCCTAAATTCAGATCTTAAAGTTTTTTAGTCAATGATAGGATAAAAATATCTATGAATCAGGATCTTATAGGGTTTCTATTTAATTACAATCAGACTTATACGATGGATTAGTTAGAATAATAGCTAAATAAAACTTTTTTAGTTTATTACGCTTAGTTTTTTACTGGAGATGGCGGTAGTTAACGATTATACAATCTAGATGTTGTTCAATGCACTAATTCTAATCTTAAGAGCTACAAGTGCATAGACTTTTCTAAAATTAGTAATGAAACGCTTGTCATTGATAATAGTAATAGTATTTTTTCTTAAATTTAAATTAACATATATGGATGTCATGATTTAGATAGCATAAAGACTACAATTCCTAATAATTGTGCTTCTTAATAAGAAATTGATGATGCGATCAATGGCGCATACGGCTTTGTTTAGCTTAAATTATAAGTATAATAGTACAATACAACATCAAAGTAAATGCAGACAAATTACAGAAGGATCAGCACCTTTTTGCTTTCTAATTAGTTTATTATGACTAATGTACTTACTTAAAAACAATAAACAGAAGTAAGCTCAGGGCTAGTATTTTAGACAAAAGAGACTCACTCTTCACCAATTTAATATGATTCATAAAATTAAAGTTATGACAGGTAATAATCTTTAGATTCAGGATTAGGTCCCTATAACTAGATTTCTATTCAAATGGATGAGATTGTTCAATAATTCCAAATTTAGTTCCCTACAATCACTGAAATATTGGCTCTTGTTAATAGTGTCGCAGCAATAGTAATGATTGCAAGATTTTTAGGTAAATTTTGCTCCCAAAAATTAATAACCCAAGACTTATTCATGCTCGTTTTGAGTAATTTGTTTTAAGAAAAAAATGAATAAATACTAAAACATAACAAGTTTATTGATTAAACTAATGATATATGTTTTTATCAGCAAAATAACTGCTAAGACAATCAATATGAAGATGAAATTTAGGAAAAATAAAATGCAAATAATATATTTGTTCCAATGTTCTAAACTAAATTTAGAGATTTGGTGGTAAAAAGTTAAATAAATAATTTGAATAACGATGACTAATTTATTTTAGGAAAATCACTAGTAGCTGAAGAAGATTAGAAAGAATCAAAGGAAAACTAAATTACAAATACTTTAAATGTAAAACCTAATCATAGAAGGAGCTTAAATCAATAAAGTAAGCTTGAAAATAAATATTAATTTAGATTATGTAGAAAAAGTGAAATTCTAGAAATAGATAACGAATCTCAAATATCAATTTTTGATTAAGAGAGATCTACTATTTATAAGAATGAGAAGAGCTAATTTTATAAAAATCATTTTATGAATGATTCATAAACCAATAATAGTGTTTAAAAAGGTGTTGCGAATAAAGAGTTTAATTCGAGTGTTATAGCATAAAAATTGAAAGCAATTAATAGTAGATCTTTGAATAAAACTATTCAAAATTATATCTTCAAATTCAAGTTAAATATTTTTTTTATTTTAAATTAATTAATTTATTTATTTATTATTTTTTTGACCTAAAAATAGAATCTTTAGAAGAAAATAATTTGAAATTTCAAAAGGTATTGATTCAAAATCAATTAAAGGGATAGGATAAGAAACTTTGAAGCATTTAGATATCTTTAATATCTACAAAGATATTATATTTTTGAAAAAAGCAATTATGATGCTTTTAAGAAGAGATTAATTAGCTGCAATCTAATTGGTTGGTCTAACTGATGATTATTTAAATATTAACCTGAGGGATGAAAGTTCTAAAAATGACTTTGATAGTAGCTATTTATTTTTTTAAATTCAGCTAACTATTTATTAATTTTTAATAAAATTATTAATTAAATTAGAAAATAAAAAATTGAGTCATTTTGAAAGTTAATTCTTAATTTTGTAGTCTGAATAACTGTAGGCAGAATACATAGAGAAATTCTTTAATAAATGTATGAATGATTAGGACATTAATGATGTGGATGCAAGAATTATTTCTTCAATAATTAAGAAAAAGTGAATTTTGATAAAAATTCAAGACATAGAAATTAACAAAAAGCAAGAATTAATAATTATGATTTTATATCTCTTTTTGTTTAGCTTTGTTAAATAAATTATTTTGAAATTCTTATTTTTTAATTTTAAAGTATTAATATTCATATAATACTAATTATTCTTCCTTCTAGTTTAAAATTTGAAAAAATTTTATTATTGATTTTGCTAAAAAGATTTAATCTAAATCTTAAAATTTATTTATTTATGTGTACTATTGAAATATGTAATTATTTTAAAATTTATTAAAACTTTCTATAAGCTCTAAATTTATTATCTGCAAAGCCCTTCCTTACAAGAGAATTTTATATTATTTAAAAAGTATACAAGCAGTAAAGAAAAATTAAATAGAATTTATTATAGTAACATATTCTCAAATTAAATGGAGTTTAATTTGTAAGAAATATAATCATGAAAATTGAGAAGATGAAAGTTTTAGAGAAATTAATTTCTTCTCTAAATTAATATAAGATTAATGGTATCTTAAAAGTGTGTTGAAAGAAAATAAATTAAACTAAATTTTATTGTAATTCGGTCATATGAGCTAGTTTTTTTAATTTTAACTTATTTTTTAATTATAAATAAGGTAAATTTATAATAAAATTAACTCTTAATTTGCATGAAAATATCTTTTCTAATTTATCCATTTTTTAATGTTTTAAAATATCAATAAATATATTTTAAAATTTTTATTTCTTAATATTCCCTCAATTAAATGGTTATTTTTTCCATACTATAATATAATAGCTAAAAGTGTCAAATAATTTTAAATAACTCAAATAATACTCCTAGGACTACTTCAAAATTAACAATAGACTTAATGAAATTGGCATAAAATTAATTATAAAATATTGTATTTCATTCATTATTTAATAAATAGTAATGAAAATTATTTATTTATTATATTTATTTTTTTAATAAAACAGAGAGCGAATATATAAATAAAAAAATTTTGTTTATTCTGTTTATTAATAAAAACGAAGAATAAAAGTAGAAGTTAGATTAATTAAATACAAATTTAAAACAATAAATGAATTTCTATAAATTAGATTTATTCTCTTCTGAATTCTATTTTAGTTTAGGAGGTTAACAATACAAAAAGGGAACTATTTAAGGTATACTGCTCTCTATATTTGCATTAGCTGCTATACTTTCTTACTTTCTTTACTTACTAGAGATGTTAGTAAACAATTAAATAGATCCAAAGTTCAGATCTTAAAGTTTCTTAATGAATGATAGTATAGAGATATCATTAAATTAAGATCTTATAGCATTTTTATTTAATTACAATCAAACTTTAACTATGGATTAGCTATAAGAAAAGTAGAATAAAACTTATTTAGTGTATTATGCTTAATTTTTTAACGGCGATCCTAATAATTAGCAACTAATTAATCTTGATATCATTCAGTGTAGTCACCCTAAGTTAAATGGATTTAAGTGCATCGATTTTTCTAAAATCAGTAACTACTCTCTTATTATAGATAATAGTAAGAGTATTAGTTCTTAAATATAAATTTATATTTATGGTTGTTATGATTTAGATGATATTAAGACATCTATTCCAAATAATTGTGCTCCTCAAACTGACATTGATAATGCAATTAATGGTGCATATTCTTTTCTATAGTTAAAAATGCAAATATAACAGTACAACACAACATCAAAAGAATTGTAGACAGATTACAGAAGAATGAGTACTTTTTTATTTTCTAATTAATTTATTCTTACAAATGTGAAAATCCAAAAGCAGGAAACCCAAGTAAGTAAAGGATTAATATTTTAGACAAAGCAGAGTTATTCTTCTCCAATTTAGTTTGATTCTTCTAATTAGATTTATGATAGATAATTATCCTTAAAATCAGGAATTGGGCCTTACAACTAAGTTTCTATCTCATTAGATGAAATTTTGCAACAATTCTAAATATAATATCCTACTCTCATAGAAATATTAGCTCTGGTTAATAGCGTGGCTGCTCTTGTTATGATTGGAAAATTTTTAGGTAAAATAAGTTCATAAAGCTTGATAAGAAAAGACTTTTTTATGCTCATCTTAAGAAATTTATTTTAAGATAAAAATGAAAAAATCCTTAAGCACAACAATCTAATTAGCCAAAACAGTGAAATCATTATTCAATAACAAAGTACCAATCAAGATGATAATATTTTATAATAAGAAAAGAAAAGTAAAAATAAAAATAAAATTTTTGTACCTAGCTTTTAAACAAAATTTCGAGATTTTGTTGAAGCAAATTAATTAGCTAATTCAAATTGTGAATATTAGTTTAATTTATAACAATAATAAAGTAGTCCAGAAAATAAAAAAGTGCATAAAGATTCTAGCATTGTAAATTAACTTAGTCTCAGTGAAATTTCAACTATACCATACTAAAATTAGTAAAGCAGATTCAATAAAAATGTAAAAAAATAGTAGTTAAACACGAATAACATGACTTTGTAGATGTTTTCGCCTCTTTCACTAAACGAAAGTGAAAGGCAAATTTTTTAGAAGAAAGATAATTAGAACTTAAGGAAATTGAATAGCTAAAAGCAAGAAACTATTTTAAAATAGGATTTTATAGACTCGCAATCAAACGATACTATTTAAAAAAACTAAAATTACTACTTCTTCAGTGATACAATTACTGAGAAATTGAAAGCAAAAAACAGTACCTCAATGAAAAAAGCAGTTCAAAACTTCATCTTCAAATTTAAGTAAAAATATTTAAATTAATCATTGTTAATTATTTATTTTATTTTATTTTAAATGCAGGCTTTTCAAACAGAAAGAATTTAGAATCTCAAAAGGCATTGATGAAAATTTAATGAAAATAATAGGAAAAGAAGTTGACAAGCATTTAAATATTTTTGATCTTTATGAGGATATTATGTTTTTAAAAAAAGCTATACTTATGCTTTTAAGAGGAGATCAATTAGCTGCTATCTAATTAATAGGTTTGACAGATGATTATATAAATCTAAATTTAAGTAGTGATAGTTCTTCTAAAATAAATTTTGATTGTAAATTAATTTAAATAAAACAATTTAATTTATTTATTTGATTTTTATCAAAAAGAAAATAAAAATAAATTAAGTCACTTTGAAAAATAATATATTATTTTACAATCAGATGAGCTTTAAAAGGAGTATATAAAAAAATTTTTCTTAAGATGCTAGAAAGATAAAAACGTAAGCAAAATTGATGCAAGATTATTTTCTTCATTAAATAAAAAGTGATAAATTTAGTTGGAATTCATATAAAAAAGTAATTATTAACAAAAATAAATAAAAACAAATTTATTATATATTTAATTTATAAAAAAAGTTTAATTATTTTAAAATTTTATAATGTTTTTACAAGTTACTTTAAATTAAAACATTTTTATTCATATTTATTAAGAATGTATAACTATTAAATAAAAACAAATTTTAAAATAAAAATTAAGTTTTATTTAGAAAAAATTCAAAGAAGTATTTTTAAATATTTCCAAAAATATATATTGTTTCAAAAATACTTACCCTTATATCAATGTTATTAAAATGTAGTTTCTTTCTTTATGTTTTTCCATTTTTCCAATTTTTCGAATTTTTTGAGGTTGAATTTTTTGTATATCCTTGAAATTTACCTTCTGCAAGAAAAAATAAATTCAAAATAAAATATTTATATTTACTCATCATTTTAAAAATTAATTATTACTTGTTCTGTTTTTTGTTAAAAAATTTTAAAACATAATACAATGGCAATATCAACATTTCTGAAAAAATTCAATGATATTCAATTTATTATCTAAGAAAATTAAGAAAATGTAAAAACTCATATTATCATAACACTGATAAAACTAGTGAAATTTATGGGCTTTATTTATGATTTATTTTTTTCCCCATTTCTTTATGAGTATTTAAAAAGAAAAATATAAGATTTAATTGCTTAAATTATAATTTGTAAAAATATTTTCCAAAACACTAAAGATTAAAAAAATATTTCAAATAAAATTAAATAAAAAATATTTTATATTTATAATATCTTATTTATTTAAGATTACAAATTTTTGATCGAAATATTCTAATTGTCGATTTTTGCAATAAATAGAGGAGAGATTTGTTTTGTTTTGTTTTGTTTTTTTGAAGAAATAGAAAAAATAAAAGCAAGATGATTTAGTTTTTCAAAATGATTAAATACAAATGAATGTATAAAAATTAATGATATTTGCAAATATTTGAAAGATAAAAGTTGAATAAATTTAAGAAATTATTTATATCCATACAAATGTTATTTTCTGAAGTTAAGCTTAATGTAAATTAAATAAATTCTTTACAAAAATATTATATACAATTTTATGATTTTTTATCAATTTTCAAAACAATAATTTTAATAGTCTTTATCCAGCGTAAATCAGTCTAATATAGCAAATTTTAAAAGCTTAAAATAGTTAACCATTTATGCATAATACAATTAGAAAAGCACTTTTACTAATTGAGTATATTATGGTTTCTAATTAAAAAGACTAATATTTTAATTCAAATTCTTCAGATTAGCAATTAAATTTACTGTAAGTAAATTATAAAAAAATAATGCTAAGCAGAAAAATTTGTGTTTAAATAAAAATATTTATTATATTATATTTTTTTAATATAAATTATTTTATAAGCTAAAGTATCAAATATTTCATTGTTAATAAATTTTCTAATTAAAATTATATGATATATATAATATAAATCTTGATTTCAGATACAGTTTGGAGAAAGAATCTATTCTAATTAAGATTTTTGAGTTAAAAATCACCAAAAATTATATTCATTAAAAGTGTTATTCCTCGAATATGCTTCCTACTTATTATATATATAAATAATCAAAAATGATTGTTTATACCTTATAAAAGAATTAAGAATAACAAAAATATTAAACCTATTTAATTAATTATTAGTTGATTTTTTGTTCTAATGATAATTACTTAATTAAAAAAGTAATATTCGAAGTAAGAAAAAAGGATATTAAATAATTATCATTAATATTAATAAAATGAAGATTTTTACTGTAATATAAATCATATTTTTTCATTGCATAATTTAAACAAAAGCTGATTTATGTGGTGAAAATTAGTGCTATTCAGTATTTATAAATATGTGCATAAAGCTGACTCCTGATATTGTGGGAATAGATTCTGATAGCTAAAAATGCTTATTTGATAGAGATATAGCCAAAAAAGTGAATAAATGTTTTGATATAGAAAAAAATGGAAAAAGTAGTGTTTGCAAAAATAAACAAAATACAATGTGCATAACTATAACTGAAGATATTTAAGATTAATATATAGGGATATATAAAGATGCTTAAATGAATTTGATTTGCATAGAAAAATAAGATATTATTGATTAATTGAAAATAAAATCTCCTCTAAGTAAATATAAAATTAAATTATTATTCATAAAATAAAATCCTTTGGATAAAAAATAAATTTATTAGTTCTAGTAAATCTAAAATTTGAATATTGCCTTAAAGATGACTTTTCTTTAGATGAATTTTACTAAAGGCCAAACAGCATGATATGTAGTTGCAAATATTAGTATTATTCATTATTCGTTTATTAATTTATTTATTCTCGAATTAAATCTTAGATATTGTCTATCTAATGGTATATGCATACCCATGGATTCTAATTAGAATGCAGCAAGAGATATTAATTAAAATTGTGCATAACTTAATTAAGAAGGGAAAATTTAGTCTTGCTTTAGCGATAAAAGTATTTGCTTACTAAAAAATTCAATCACGTAAATAAATAAATGCACTACTTATTAGTCTATAGATTTAGTAATTGGTGTAGCGTTTATTAATCAAACTAATGAGTGCATCCTCAAAGACTAGTACGCAAACTTAGTTATCAATAAAAGTATTTAATTACTATCTTAATTATGTCAATTTATTAAATTATTCAAATATATTTAGATTTAGTTTTTTTGAAAAGTCCTTATTGTCTTTTTGAATCTTCTCATATCCTACAAGTTGGAGATTTAAATAATAAAATAGTCGGAAGGACTTAATAATATTTGTGTGCTTAAGAAATTGAAGTATTTTCTGATGGTGATAATTTAATTGAAATGTGTATTTTTGGGTAAATTTTTCAATTTTTTTCTTAAAATTTAATTACTATTTAATTACAATTAATTAGATTTTGTATTTCAAAATACTCTTGTGTTGAAATGGATGACTTTGAATATATTTCTAAAAAACATGATAATTCATGCTCAACTAACTCAGAAACTGATTTTATAGAGTGTTTTTACTCTCCAGAATTAAAATCTACATGCATTTTAGAGGATAATGGTCTGAGATCTTGTGAATTAATGACAATAGAAAATCCAAAAACTTTTGTAATTTTTTCTTTTAGCAATTAATCTATTTAATTCAATATTTTTATAAAAATTTAGGGTGCTATTTATCAAGAAAACAATCAAATAGGAATCTGTATTTCTTAAGATGTACCTATTCCTTTATAATCTTTAGGTTTTTTTTTTAATTAAAAAAAATAGTTTAATTTTGTTAAATATGTTTAAATTTAGTTAGTTAAAATAAAAAATTAACATGCTCTGATGGTTCATGTATTTTATAATCTGTAAATATGTTAAAAGATTATGTCTAATGTACAAAAATGACATAAACTGGGATAACAACTACTTAAGATGACAATGGCTTTTGCAAGGAAACCTTTCCTTCGTAAATTTAGATTTCATAATGATATAATATTATAATTTATAATCATAAAATGTAGAAAAAAATGTCGCATGGATTAATAATGCTTAATGAATGGTATTTGTGTTGATATGTCTTAAGATACATCTCTACCTAATTTCGCCAAAGAACTAATAACTACCTCTTGTCTCCCTTATTAAGATATTTAGCAAAATGGGTAAAAAATAAAGAGTTGCCCAACTGGTTTCTGCATTATTTAAGTATAGAGTAATTAAAGATATTGCTTTCAGCTAGGTGCTTACCTGGGAGATATATAATATTTAGGATTAGAAAGTTTAACTTAAAAATGCTTAGCTTAGTTCGAAATTAGTTAAATAGGTAAATATTAACAAATAAATAAACATTCACTTTAGTTTCTTCACTTTCAAGTTATTTATGATGTGACACCAAAAATATAATAATTAAATTAAGATAAAGATTTATGAAAATTGTGAATAATTATTATTAACTAAATCAAAAGGTATTGATGAATGTGGAGATCCAAATTATTGCATATTCTAAATACCAATTAAGTAATTTTAGCAATAATTACATACTAAAAAACATAAAAAAAACACTTTTTTCAATTTTTATCTTATTAAAAAAAATAAGATCTATATAGAAAAGCTATCTATGCCATTCTTTACAATTAGAAAGCGCTTAATATCCAGGAAATAGGGTTCCTGCAAAAAATAATTTAGGGAAATGTTAAGATCTATTTTTACGTAATTATTGACTTATTTAAATTAAATGAAAGAAATGAAAGAGAATAAATAATATTTTGGTAAAAAAAATGATAGCTTCCACAATCAGCTGCGTTGATGGTTTTTAATGCATCAATGATAAAGGTGAATGTCAACCTTTAAGTGTAAATCAACCCATTGCTAGAGATGTTAATTAATAATGCTAACCAGCATATACAGATTAATCTTTATATTGTGCTGAAGGCTATTGTCTACTAAATTAAGTTTGTCTACCTTTGTCAATTTAGAATCCTGGGAGAGAAAATAAAACAAGTAAATGTCTGTAGGAAGGAGAAAAAGGAGCCTTTGGTGCTATATAATGTTTTCAAAGGTTTTAATTTTTATTTTATAAATTTAAAATTTAATTTAATTTAAATAACTTAGTTTTTGTTTGACAGGTATTTCAGATGAGCCTCAAGATTAATTTTGTGCTTTAATAGATTATAAAATTAGCTCTTAAGTTGGTAAAAAATTTTCAAATTTTTATTTATTTAAATAAATTAAATAATCATCATAGGTAGATACATATAATCTCAAAAATGTGTTAAGGAAGATGACAATAATAATGTTGTTAACAAATTTAAAATTGTAAAATATTCATCAAAATATAATTGATTCATTTATATATTTATATTTGCAAAAAGGAATACTGTTACAAAGGATAATACTGTATGAGAAAAGATAGTTAAGGAATTTAATTTTGTTCCAAAGTATTGAGTAATGATATTATTTGTTCTGATGTAAATGGGGCTTGTATATTTTCTAAAGACCCTATACAGAAATGTTCAAGCTGTTCTTACACACAATGTTTAGACAAGTACACTTAAAAGTGCATTAATTTAGGAGTAGTATATTGCTAAGATAATAATGGTATTATTTTAAATTTTTATTTTTCTAAATATAAAATTTATTTTATTATTTAGGATTTTGCTCTAATTTTTAGTCATCAAATAATCCATATTGCGTTGTTTGTCCTAAATATTATTGCTTAAATAAAAAGACTTAGATATGCACTTATTATTAGGAAATGTATAGCTTATTATAATATTCTTAAACCAATTGTCTCTACTAGTTTAAATAAGATGAAGAATGTATCATATAAGACATTAATTCAGCTAACAAATATTAAGAAAACTTATGCATTGATAAAAATTATTTTTGCTTGCCAATAGTTGAAGCACAAAAAACAAAAAATTGTCTATTCTGTCCAAAATATTATTATAATCCAGGTGTTGGAATTTGCTATTAAAAATCAAACAATAAAAACTACCCTTACTTTAATTTAGATATTTAATATGTATCCGAAGATTGTTATCCAAAAAATGATTGCTCAATTTCAAACTAAAAATGTCCTGAAGGGTAATTAATTTTTTTTATTAATTAATTATTTGTGAGTTAAATTAATTTTATTTACTGTAGTGTTTTTTTCACACTTAAAAAAAATTTTAATACAAGTTATTAAAAATTTATGGTTTTTCAGATTATGAATCTAGATTAAAAAATAAATCTTTTTTTAAAGTTTATTTAAAAATATTTACAATATATAAATAATTAATATTTTTTATGTTATTTAAAAAAGATGCTAGAAATGTGATAATCTAAATATGTGCACTTAATGTATGGAGGATTATTTCTTGTATTAAGATAATTAGACCTAAAATTAATTTTGTATTAAGTGCGATACGAATATATACAGCAACATAAGTTAAGATCCAATTTTAAGTTAATAGGGCACTTAATTTTATAAATGTATATAATGTAACATCCAGGATGAAGACTGGTATTTATTTATTTAACTTTAAATTTGAAGATAAAGGAATTAAAATAATAAACATATCAATATAGGAATTTAAATACTTGGTAAAATAAGAATTGTGCTAAGATGGTAGTATAAATTGCAGGAATAAAAAGATTTACGAATACTTATTCTAAAATTTTGTATTACAGTATTCAAAGAGGAAATTCTCAAAACTTAGATTCAAATTAAGCTAATAGAAAGCTTGTTAATCTCATAATACACAAAGAGCAAACTTCTTTGGCATGTAAATAATATATATTTAAGATTGAATTAATTTGTGCAAGATTAATAATCATTACATTTTTACGTTAGGTTCCAATCTGTGTATAAGGTGTGAATCAAATCCAAGTAAAAAACCATATTGCTACAGATGCATTGATTATTATTACTCTGACTTGAATGGTATATGTTAAAAGTGCCCCTTAAACTGCTAAAAATGTGGAAGAACCATACTCGAATAGAACTTGTAACCTATTCTAAAAGATGATATACCAAAAGAAGATTTAGATAAAGGAATTTATAATTTTTCTAAATCTATATTTGCATGCATATAATGTAATACCTAGTACACAGTTAGTCCGAATTTTAATTAGTGCGATTAATGTGGTTTATATTGCCTTGAGTGTGCTTATGGTATATTTACAATTTTTTCAACAAAAAATTTTATAAACTATAAAAATAATATAAGAATTTTCAGGAGACTTAATAAATTATAGAAAATAAAACTTTAGAAACTAAGTATACTAATTTTTAAAATGTCTAAAATGCAAACCGGGTTATACATTGTCTTCAAATAGTAATTTTTTAATCTCATCTTAAATAATTTATTTATTTATTAATTAATTCATTTAAACGTTTAGGAAAAGATTGTAAATAGATCTACTAATTGAACTATTGCTTAAATTAAGATCTAACTGATTATTATACTGGTTTATCTTTAATAACCTTCCTTGATCTATCTTCAAAGTCTTTTAGATACAATTGCTTAACATGCAATTACAATTCATGCTTATATTATAAAAGATGCTATAATTAGGGCTATTCTCCTAGAAGTAATTTAAATAATTATTTTATAAAATTTTACTTATCATTATAAAAATAAATAACACAATATTGGTAGATAATATAAACTTTTGTTTAACTAAAATAAATGTTTTTAAATTAAAAATTTTGAAATAGTATAATAACTTTTATAACTAACTTCTTTTCTCATAAAAATAAATATTAAGTTTAATTTTTTTTCTTCTTATTATTATTAACCTTGATTATTGGTCAGTAATTAATTTTAATTATTTAATTTTTAATCACTTAAAATGAGCAGGGTATTGATTTTAAATTGTTAATTCAATACTAAAAATTTTATTTCTCATTAGGGTAAAATAGAATATTTTAAACAAATTCAGAAAATTAAAAGAAGGCTCCAAATATAATAAAATAATAATTATTAATTTAATTCACATAATTTTTTTTCAAATCTTGATTAAGAATTTAACTTTTGCTATATAACATCTGCAAGTATTTGATACTTGGAGTTCTTTAAATTTTATATAAATTATTATCATAAGTTACTCTAAAAAGTATACATTCTATTTAAAAGCGTTTATTATTAACTTTGCACAAAAAACCCAATTAATTAATAAATCTCAATCTAAAACAATTTTTAAACTTTTTGAAATCAAATATATCATATTATTATCATACCACCCAAATACCCATAATATTAATTGATTAAAATTTTGAGTTCTCTCTATAAAAAAACTAAAACATTTTAAAATATAAGTTTATATTATCATTATTAATCATTGTTTTTTGAAAATAAAAAAAATGTTAGATTATGTTTATAATTGTGGTTATAGTTTAGATTAGGGATTTTTTTATTTAACTACATTAAATTCTTGTCTAAATGGATATCCTACGGTTTATTAAGGAAGTCTGTCATGTGATTTCAATACTTAATGCAAAAAATAGGTATTTTTAATTATTTTTTATTAATCTTATTAATGTTAAAAATAAAGATATATTAATGTATTGAGTGTTTTGTTTCTAATAATACATATTAATGCAAAATTTGTTCTTAAGGATATATCCCAAGTATTTTTGGATGTATACCTTGTCCTGAAACTTGTTAAACTTGCTATGAAGAAGGATATGTTAACTATAAAAGAGTTAATTTTACTAACTACATAATCAATACACCCTAAACCACAATTAAGTTTTCATTATAATAAAGGATGAATTATAAAAATGATTTTATGATAAAAATGAAGTGCTCAGATTGTAAATTTGGTTATTACCTTAATTATACGCAATAATATTGTTAAAAACCTTAATGTGGTCAATACTGCCAAAATTGTATTAATTTTTACGAAAGTCCTTTATGTACATCATGTAATTACACAAAACTTTTTAATCTCATAGCTCCTATTTAAGGTTATATATCTAAAATTCATTATGGAACTAATTTTCTAAGCAATTTCTAATAAATGATCACATTTAACTCCTTGTAAACAAATTGCTAAATTTGTCCACTTCTGTAAATTTTTTGAATTTATTTAATTTCCTTTTAAAAAATTTTTCAGATTTTAATTATTTGTAGATAAATTTAGATAATCAACTCAAATTTATTCTCAATAAATAAAAGATAGGAACTTTGTATGTTATAAAAATATTTAAAGAAATTATTTTTATAAAAAAATAAAGAATTTTTAATTTAAATTCATTTTCAAATAGAATTTTAATGGCAAAAAAATTTTTTTAATAATTTTTTGGAGAGAGATTAATAAATTTTTATTTTTTTAATTTAGATTAATAATATAATTTAATATTTATTAATAGATGTGAAACTTGTGAAGATAATAATTTAGATTTGGTTTTGGATCCTTTAAGTTTGTATAAAGTAAAATGTTATTCATGTAAACAATAATTACCAAATAATTATGGAGATATGTAAAAATATGAAATCAGATATGATAAAGCTAGAATGAGGTGCATTTATTGCTTAAAAAATGATAATGGGTGCTTTTTTAAGAAAAAAACTGAGATCTTTGCTGAATGTGGGACAGCTAGCCAACCATTAGGTAAAGGTACGTTTGATGAACCACTTAATTTATATAAAATAAATGAAACAAATCTTGATCAACTTATAATAAATGAACCAGAATTCGATATTGGTATTATTTATTATAATGAACTCCAATTAAGAGAAATTGATTTTATCATAAATTTCATTGATAAATCAAGACTTTGCAATTTGGACTTTGCTTTAAGTATCAGCACTAATATTAAAAATAAGATTCCTTCAATTTAGACTCTTTCTATCACTTTGAATGCAAACTAAACAAACAGTTTAACAGATTATGAAATGTTATAAAATGACATAGCTACTTTTAAAGGCTTTAGCTCTTTTAAGATTTAAAATATGAATGTCAAACCAAAAAATTTGAACTCAAATTTCGGTTTCAAAATTTATGAAGAAAATATAAATAATATAGAATTTTAGAACACAACATTCTTGTGTTAACGCTAATATACAAACTAACTTTAAACTTATTTTGATAATTTTAATGGGACATTTATAATGAATAACACTTTGTTTAATAACTGCAGCTTTTATTAATAGACTCTCATAAACGTTCATTCAGACTTTTACCCTACATTTATAACTTACTAATTGACAAATTTGTCTATTTTATATTCAGATTTTTCTCAAAAATCTAGTTTTATTTCAGTCAATAGTCCTAGCGATTTAGAAATTTAAGATTTTAAATTTATGCATGGATCACTCAGTTATCAATCAAATGTATTTGCAAGCTATTATTAAGGCTAAGAAGTTACAAGTATTTCAAATGTTACAAACATACTATTTTAAAATTCTACGTTTTTGAGCTATTCTTAAATATTATAGGGAGAAAGATTTATGTATTTTTCTCTTTTAAACTTTACTTTTGCAAATTCAAATTGTTAACAAAATTAATAATTAAAAATGAAGATGTATTTGTTCTAAGTAAATACAATAAAAGCATAAAATATAATACTTTAATCAAATTATTTTGAAAAAGCACAATTCATTTAATTTTCTCCCATCCTTGATTCCGAAGATCAAATAATGATTAGCATAGACTAAATTTTAGTGTTTAATAATACATTTAACTCTTTTGAATAATTATTATTTAGTTATAGCGGTAAATTTAAAACAGAAGTGATAATTAGTAATTTTAACATATCTCAAAACAAATATAGCTAAAATTATGGCATATACTATTTTTAAATTAGACAGGCTAATTCAATATTTTTAAGTAATGGGAATGTTAATGAGCCATAACTTATAACAATCATATAAGCTTTTGGAGTAAATTAGGTTTCCATACAAATAATATAATTTGGAGATAAAATTAGTCAAAGCACATCACTAAGCTTGATAAATATTTAAGATTTGATATAATAAATAGAAATGAAAACCGTAACATTTAATCTAATTATTGCCGATGAGATATTACTTATTGTCAATTAATAAATTAATAATTAATTTGATCCAAATTAATTTCAAGCAATTTTCAATTCAGTTACTTTTAATTAAGTCATTCTTAGAAAATAAGCAAGAATTAAATAGAATATACAAATTTTTAGTGCTGCTTAAATCACAATCATGCAAGGATATACTAATATGAACTTTATATAAGCTTATAATACAATTCAACCACCTATAAATCTTTAAGTAAAATTTTAGTTTAAAAATCAATAAAAATTATTTATTTACACTTATTTAAATAAAAAAAGACAGATACTTTCTTTTCCTCAATAATTAATGTGAAAAATGTAATTGGGAAATTAGAAATAATAAATACAAAAATAATGAATATCTAGAATCATCCTAACCATAATCTTCTTTATATATAAGGAAGCTAAGTTTAAATAGAGTATTCAAGTTTTACAATACTTGCAGATAATCAGCAAAAATTACAGTTTTTAAGTGGTGGTACTAGTACTAGTAGTAGTATTCTAGGAGGTATAGCAATGATATAATGTTCAGATTTAAAAATATTAAGCAGTAGTTTTAGTGGTGGATTGTCACTTTAAGGAGGAGGTTTATACATTTAAGCTATTTCACTTGCTAATATATATATTTATTAAACAAATTTCACGGAGAATTGGAGTTTTTCTTTAAGCGATCTTAAAAACTCTAATGGAGGAGCTGTTTACATTAATTAATAACAATAAAATTTAGGTGTAACCCTTAGATTTATTTAATGTCTCTTTTCTAATAATTTTGCTTATAGTTAGGGTGGAGCTATGTATGTGTCTTCAAATAAAAATAAATTTTATTTGAATTTACTGCTATCCAACTTTTTAAACAACTTTTCAAAAGATGGAAGTAGTTTATATTCCTCTTAACAAAACCTTACAAATATAGTGTAGATATAGTAAACTTAAAATATATATTCCTATAAGTATATCTCAGATTTTATCTAGATTATCCAATAATTTATAGAACCAATAAGCAGTTCTCCGAGTCTCTATCACTTGTAAGGTTTTGATCAGGTTTACTTATTGTAAAATACATTTACTGTTGAAGCAAAAAGTATAGAGCTAAATACCAAAGAAAATGAAAATTTGTATATCTTTTAAAGTTTAATTATTTTCAATCAGGTGAATTATCTTTAACTTGCTTAAAATAAAATAAGTAACTTTAAAGTATAAAATTACTTACTTAAAATGACTAATATAGAAGAAATAAGTTTGTCATAAGATTAATTTTTTGATAATTAATAATTTATTTATAATCCAAATTAATTTTTAGCAAATTCATTGATAGTAATTTAAGCAAATTCGATTAAACTGGAGTAAATTATTTACATAAATAATACTTGTAGTAAATGTGCATAAGGAAATTTGCAGGTAATTTCTAATCATATTTTAATAGCTGATAGCATTTTTCAATAGAATATTGCACTAAATGGAGGAGCTCTTTCAATTTCGTAATATGTTAAAGACGAAATAATGACAAATAAACTAAGATTTTTACATTTTTATTCATATTATGAAGAATATTTAATTAGAAGATCAAATTAAAATTAAACAATTTATAATTCAACATTTTTAAAAAATACTGCTTTGAATAATGGAGGATCTATTATAGCATCAAATACTTTTTTATACATAATAAAAAGCAATTTTTAAGAAAATAATGCAAATTAATTTGGAGGAGCAATAGTTTCTGATCTAAATGACAAATTTGATCAATTCTAAAAAATCCACTTAATAAAAAATACCATTTAAAGTAATAAAGCGAGAATCGGAAGTAGCTTTTATCAAATATAGAATCTCCCACTACAGTACCAATTAGATAATAAACTATCTAATAACGAAGCATAACTTTACAATGATAATCTAATCTAATTTGCAGTTCAATTTTTAGGAATTAAAGGTTAATAAACTTACAGAAACTCTTTATCAATAGACAAGCACATGAATGGTAAATTTAAGGTAAAAAATTCACATAAAATTGTTTACATAATACTTACATAATATCATCATTATAAAATAGTGAAAACAACATTTTGATGCGATAAAAAGCTATTTTTTAAACAAATTAATAAATTACTAATTAATTGTTTAATATTTTCTAAAAAAATTTTCAAAAAATATTTATTTTTTACTTAAATCAAATTTAATTCTTTTAATTGATAAATAGGATGACATTGTTCTGTAATTAGTTAATAATGAAGATTAGCCTATAACAACTCTGAGTGAAGAAATTAAATTAAATGTTTAAGTCTTGAAAGGAGAAGATTATTATATTGATTAATATTATATATCATAAAAAAGTGGTGTATTTGAACTAAAAGATAAAATAAATGTTTTTGGAAGACTTGGGAAACAAATAATATTATAAATATCTTCTGAGTATGCAAAGTCTCCTATTTATAAATATGATGGTGAATTAACTAAAATGGAAACTAATATCTCATTTGAGATAGAAATTAACATGATTAAAAAATGTCCTGTAGGTACAACTTATTTTAATGATACTTTAAAAAAGGATCTATGTAATCCCTGCCCTTAATTTATGTATAATTTAAACGATGGTGATAAATGTCAAAAATGTCCAAATGATTTTTTATGTGAAAAAACAAGCATTTATTTACCTATGGGATTTTGGAGATCAAAAAATAATAGCTATAATTACATCGAATGTTTTGGATATTTTTAATGTGTAGGAGACATTCATAGAATAAGAATAACAGAATAGTATTCAGATGAAAATCGTTATTGTCAAGAAGGTATTAATTCATTTTAACAAAAAATTCAATTCAAAAATTTAACATTCAAAATAAAGGAAATATTGGAGCCCTATGCATGGATTGTGATTTATATGGAAATTATTGGAATGAGAGGTATTATCATGTAGCTCCTTTTACTTGTTTAAAGTAAAATAATTAAAATTTCTAAAAGTTAATTTGTTAATAAAAATATATAAATAACTAGATGTGGATAATTCAATACTAACTTAATAATTGACATCATGGTACTTCTGCTTAGCTTAGCTTTGTTTGCAAAAATTGCAAATTCTATTTTTAAGCTGATGGATTATTTAAAGATATAAAAAGTATTTCAAGTTTTGAAAATATATTTTAAATATGATTAAAGATTTTTTGTAATTTCTAACATTTTACTTAATTACTTTACTCAACTATCATTGTGTGCGAAAAATATGATTTACTTACCTACATATTTAAAGCAGATTTTTCTAGGTTTTGGAAATCCATCAGAAATCATTCTAAAACTATTTGATTGTGTTTTGTCTTATAATATTTAGTTTTAAGATAATTAATATATTTACTTATATATTAGAATAATCATTCTGTTGATATTTAACTTATTAATTAGCTTGTGTATACTTCTTTGCTTTATAATTTAAAAAAACAAAGACTTGTTAGCTCATATCTCTGTACTAATATATTTCACCATAAATTTATTAACTCATACAATAGATTCAACTTTAAGAATGGTAATTCATTAATTTTTAAAAAATATTTTTTAATTCAAATTAATTCTAAAAATAGATATTTTGCATTTAAGTAGATGGTTAATTATATGCAAGCTAATATCCTAATATTAAATGTGATGAAAACCATTTATCTTTTGTTAAAAAATTGCTAATACCTTGTCTTTGCATTTAACTGCTCTTTATTTTTTTAGTTTTTCTCTACATTTTTAGAGAAAATCAATCATTTGCTAATTCCAGAAAAATTTCAAATATATTTAACTAATTCTATAAATACTATTGGTGGTATTTTTACTAAATACTGATAAGGTTGCTAATTATAGCTATGGATAATTACTTCATTTTTGATGTATAATTAAAAGGCTCGATATTATGCTCTTTGTATTTATCATACACTCTAACCCAGCTTTACTGTAAAATAATTTTTTTTAAATATAAAACAATATTTTTTAATTAAATAATAGTTTACCCTTACAATAGACTCTAGTTTAATTACTTTGAGATTTTTATTTCTATTTTAATAACTGTTAATTTTGGAATTATTGAAAATCTGAATTAATTTTCCTATCAAGAAAGAATTTTTATTGTATTTTTAGCTTTGAATATTACATGTGTTAGCGGATTCATCTATTGGGCAATTAGAGATGAAGTTAAATTAATAATTTAAAAAATTGTAAGTATAACTAAACAGAATAGTATAAATTCTTAAAAAAAGAAGTCTCCAATTCTTTTGTGGAAGTTAATAAGGTTAAGAATATCCAATAAGTAGATATTTATTAATAATAATATTAATAATAATGAAATATTATTTTATAGGAACATTTCTTCATACATTCCCAAATAAAATACTCTTATTACACATTATTAAAAAAATCAATTAACTATTAGTAAAAGTAAATATTGAAATGAGAGTCATTCTTGACTTTAATATTAACTAGACCTCCTATTATTTATTGTTTTATTTTAAATATCCAAAAAAAGAGTATTGAAATACTATATAGTTTGTATATTCTAACTAAAAATAAGTGAATTAATTTTTCAAAATTTTTAAAAAAATAATTTTACCTTAAGTTAAATTTAAAAAATATTTGTTTTTTCTTCATTTACTTTCTTTTGTAAAATAAAGTATTTTTAAAGTGTTTTTACCATAAAATTTATTTTATACCTAATAAAACTTTCTAAGTTAAGATTTATAAAAAATGCATTTGGAATTTTGGTATATCTTATTAAATTTGTTTTTAATAATTCATATCCTATAACTTTTAATATCATTTAATTACAAAAACCTATAAAAATATATTTGTCTTATTTTTATGTGATTTTTATTGCTGAATTTTACTCTCCTTTTAGCTTTATATTTATGATAATTTCTTGATAAGACCATCTATCTATCTTCTAAATTTCCTATAAATTCTCAAAAATATTAGATTAAGATATAATTTTCCAATTTGCAGAAAATTTAAATGAAAGTTTATTCTTCTGAAGTATTTATTTTATTTATATTTAAAATAACACTAAAGATGAATATTTAAGAATTATTTATTCCATTTGCAAAAGTATATCTAGAAATTTATAGATATAATGATTAATAAACCAAAAAAATAAAAATATTCATTAAAATAAACCTCATACTCAAAAAATGAAATTAAAGTAAATATCTTTGCATTCAATTTAGATATTTTAATATAATTGAGTAATCAACTGTAAGTTTAAATTCTTATTTATTTATTTATATTTAAGAAATATAATTCATAAACAACAGTAATAAATTACTTACAAGTTAATAAATTTTAGAGGTATAAAAATATAAGAGTAGGGTTTATAAAATATTTCTAATTTTTAAATTTAATCTTCAAAAAATTGTTAATTAATTAAATTAAATATTCCATAAAGGCTGGAAAAATAAAATATTTTTTTAATTTTTTTCTGGGGACAGAAGGCACTTTTTTCTATATATATCAGTATCTGTATTTATGATAGCTCTTCATATACAATATTTAAAAAATTAATTTTAATTCAAAGATAGAATTGATTTGAAAATTTCTATTATTTAATATAATTACTCAATAAAGTCAGAGTAAATATCCAAGAGCACCTCATTTATTTATTAAATTTTCTAAAAATATCTAAGTCCTAGCCACTAAATTTATCAAAAATCTGATTATGAGAGAGCTAGTAAAATATTTATCAAAATCAATTTTTATTTTTTCTTTCTTGGATATTTAAAAGTAAATTATTCTTTGAGCTATCATAAGGACTGGATTTTTTATTTATGAGGTAAAATTCATCACATGCATAAATTCACACGAACCATAAGATGAACAATTTAATCATCAAATTTGGATGTGCGGATAATAAAGCAGAATTTGTAACATCATCATAATAAAAATTTCTTAAAACATTAATTTTATTTTTAGTGATTGTGTAATTACTATCTAATACTATTTATAATTTTGGGAAGGTACTATTAATATGTAATTATTCAACTGGTTTCAGAGATTCATGATTTTTTGTTGAAGAATTGGTTACTAACTCTACTATAATATGTAAGCAGTTAATTGATTATACATTTGTTGCATATACTGTTAGGATTTTTTGGAAACAAAAATGTATACTATTCTGAGAATTGCTAAATTGTGAGCAGCTAATTTAACCATTTAGCAGCTATGATATTTTATTTTGCTCGAAAAATGACAACTAACCTTTATTTAGCTTATTTTACTATTTTTATAAAATTTTATTTTTTATAATTTTCATCATTTTACTATTGATTTAATTTTAAATTTGATTATTATTGTTAATATTTTAAAGAGGTTGTTCTAAACTAGAAATAACTTTATATATCTATTTCTCAGTAAATTTAAGTTTAATATTTTAAATAATTATTTAGCTATTTTTAGCTTTTTTAGCATTTAAAGATATTTATTCTACTAATTAGATCCTAAGATTTTTTTAAATAATTATCATCCCCATTTATATTCCCTTTAAATTCCTTTTTTCAATTGTTAAGGACTGAATTTTTGATTATGTGTGAAAATCTATCTTACTCCCTCTGCAAGTAAAAAATAAATTTAGAATAAAATCTTTTTAATCATATTAAAAATCAATTAGTACTGGGCTCTTTTTTTTGTCAATAAATTTTAAAGCATAATGCAAACTAATGAAATTTGAACTATTTTATTATTTATTTTTTTTACCATTTCTTTATGAGTATTTATTAAGAAAATTATAAGACCTAATTGATCAAATAATGATTTTTAAAATATTTTCCAAAACACTCCAAAGATTCAAAAAATATTACAAATAAAATTTAAATAAGTAAACATATTTTATATTTATTACTTGTTACAAATACCTAATTTATTTAAGATAAAAGATATTTGATCGAAAA
Organism: Tetrahymena thermophila SB210; assembly: GCF_000189635.1. Classification (NCBI taxonomy): domain Eukaryota; phylum Ciliophora; class Oligohymenophorea; order Hymenostomatida; family Tetrahymenidae; genus Tetrahymena; species Tetrahymena thermophila. The sequence continues at coordinate 119,692 of NW_002476378.1, forward strand.
TATATTCTAATTATGGATTTTTGCAATAATCAGAGGAGAAAATTGTTTTGATTGCTTGATAAAGATAAAATATCTATTAGCAAAAGAAAAAGTAAAAGCAAGATGATTTAGCTTTTGAGAGTCATAAAATACTAATGAATGTATAAAAATTAATGAAATTAAATTTTTTTTTGAAAGGTAAAAACTGAATTGATTTAAAGAATAAATTACATCCATAGAAATGTTATTTTCTGAAATTAGCTTAATGTAAACTAAAAAAGTCCTTAATAAAAATAATATATACAATTCTATGATTTTTACAAATACTTATAAATCAAAAACTAAAAAAATAATTTTAAATATCTTCATCCAGCGGAAGTCAGTCTAAAATAGCAAATTTTAAAAGTAGAAATATTAACCATGTATGTATGTATTCATAATAATTAGAAAAACATTTTTGCTAATGGAATATATTATGGTTCTTAAAATAAAAAGACTAATATTTTCATGCAAACCCCTCACAGGTAATTTAATTCACTGTAACTTAATTAAAAAGAAATTATCTAAGCAGTATAAACTTGCGTTGTAATAAAAATATTCATTAGTCTATTTAATACATATTATTTTATAAGTAACATATCAAAATATTGAAAGCTAATATATATTCTAATTTAAATTTTTAACATATATTATAAGTTTTAACTTCAGATACAGTTTGGAGAAAGTATCTTTTTTTAAACTAAAAATTTTGATTTAATACCATCTAATATTGTGATTTGCATATAGTCTTGAAAATGTAGTATATTAGGGTATTATATATATATAATCAAAAATGATTGTGCACTTCCTAATAACAAAATATTATCAACAGCAAAAATATTAAACCTATTTGATTTATTATTGGTAGATTCTACATTCTAATTCGAATAAACATAATTAAAATATAATCAATATTTGAAGAAAGAAAAAAAAATATTAAAGAATTATCATTAAAAAAATAAGATGAGAATTTTTAATGCAATATAAATCATTTTTTTTCATTACATAATTTAAACAAAAGCCGAATTATGTGGTGAAAATTAATGCTATTCAGTATTTATCAATATGTGCATAAAGCTGACTTCTGATATCGTGGGAATAGATTCTGATAGCTAGAAATGCTTATTTGATAGAGATATAGTCAAATAGGTGAATAAATGTTTTGATATAGAAAAAAATGGAAAAAGTAGTGTCTGCAAAAATAAATAAAATACTATGTGTGTAACTATAACTGAAGACATTTAAGATCAGTATATAGGGATATATAAAGATGCTTAAATGAATTTGATTTGCATAGAAAAACAAGATATTATTGATTAATTGAAAATAGACTCTCCTCTAAGTAAATATAAATTAAAGTGCTTTTAATAAATTTAATTAATTAATATATTTTGTATAATTAAATTTATTAGTTCTAGTCAATCTAATATTTGATTATTGCCTCAAAGATGACTTTTCGTTAGAGGAATTTTATTAAAGACCTAACAGTATGAAATGTAGTTGCAAACATTAGTATTATTTTTTATTTTTATTTATTTTTGAATTTAATACATAATAATTCTTAGGTATTGTCTATTTAATGACATCTGCATACCCATGGATTTTAATTAAAATGCAGCAAGGGATATTAATTAAAATTGTGCATAAATTAATAAAGAAGGGTAAATTTAGTCTTGCTTTAGCGACAAAAGTATTTGTTTACTAAAAAATTCAATCACATAAATAAATAAATGCACGACTTATTAGTCTATAGATGAAGTAATTGGTGTAGCGTTTATTAATTAAACTAATGAATGCATCTTTAAAGACAAGTACTAAGACTTAATTATCAATAAAAGTATTTAATTACTATCTTAATTATGTCAAATTATTAAATTATTCAAATATATTTAGATTTAGTTTTTTTGAAAAGTCCTTATTGTCTTTTTGAATCTTCTCATATCCTAAAAGTTGGAGATTTAAATAATAAAATCGTCGGAAGGACTTAATAATATTTGTGTGCTTAAGAAAATGAAGTATTTTCTGATGATAATAATTTAATTGAAATGTGTATTTTTGGGTAAGTTTTTAAAAATTTTTTCTTAAAGATTTAATTACTTACTATTTAATTACAATTAATTAGATTTTGTATTTCAAAATATTCTTGTGTTGGAATGGATGATTTTCAAAATATTTCTAAAAAGCATGATAATTCATGTTCAACTAACTCAGAAACTGATTTTATAGAATGTTTTTATTCTCCAGAAGCAAAATCGACATGTATTTTAGAGGATAATGGCCAGAGATCTTGTGAATTGATGACAATAGAAAATCCAAAAACTTTTGTAATTTTATTTTTTTGCAATTAACCTATTTAATCAGATATTTTTATAAATTTAGGGTGCTATTTATCAAGAAAACAATCAAATAGGAAAATGCATTTCTTAAGATGTACGTATTCCTAAATAGGATTTAGGTATTTTTTATTTTAATTAAAAAAAATAGTTTCATTTTAATAAATATGCTAAACTTAGATAGTAAAAATTTAAATTTAACATGCTCTGATGGTTCGTGTATTTTGTAAACTGTAGAATAATAGGGCCTTTTTAAAACTTTGAGAATTTTAAAAGATGGTGGTAGTGGTAGTGGTAGTGGTTAATAAGAGTATTATGTCTAATGTACTAAAATAACAAATACAGGGATAACTTCTACTAAAGATGACAATGGCTAATGCCAGGAAAGCTATCCTTCGTAAATATAAATTTCATGATGATATAATATTAACTTTATAATTATAAAATTTAGAAAAAAATGCCACAAAGCTAGATAATGTTTAATGAAAGATGTTTGTGTTGATATGTCTTAAGATACATCTCTACCTAATTTCGCCAAAGAAATAATAACTACTTCTTGTCTCCCTTATTAAAGTATTCTGGAAAAGGGATAAAAAATAAAGAGTTGTCCAACTGGTTTCTGCATTATTTAAGTATAAAGTAATTAAAGATATTGCTTTTAGCTAGGTGCTTACCTGGGAGATACTTAATATGTAGGATTAGAAAGTTTAACTCAAAGATGTTTAGCTTAGTTCGAAATTAGTTAAATAGGTAAATATTAACAAATAAATAAATAAATATTCACTTTAGTTTCTTCACTTTAAAGTTAGTTATGATGTGACACCAAATATAGAATAATTAAATTAAGATAAAGATTTATAAAAATTATGAAAACTTAATATAATTATTAATTAAATCAAAAGGTATTGATGAATGTGGAGATCTAAATTATTGCATATTCTAAATACCAATATAGTAATTTTAGAAATACTTACATACTAAAAAATATAAAAAAATATACTTTTATCAATTTTTTATCTAATTTAATAAAATAAGATCTAAATAGAAAAGATATTTATGCCATTCATTGTAATTAGAAAGCACTTAATATCCAGGAAATAAGGTTCCTGCAAAAAATAATTCAGGAAAATGCTAAGATCTATATTTACGTAAGTATTCACTTATTTGATTTAAATAAAATGAAAGTATGAAAGAATGATAAAAAGTAAATAATATTTTGGTATAAAAAATAATAGCCTCCACAATCAGTTGCGTTGATGGTTTTTAATGCATCAATGATAAAGGAGAATGTCAACCTTTAAGTATTAATCTACCGATTGCTAGAGATGTTAACTAAAAATGCTAGCCAGCATATACAGATTAATCTTTATATTGTACTGAAGGCTATTGTTTGCTAAATTAAGTTTGTCTACCTTTGTCAGTTTAGAATCCTGGGAGAGAAGATAAAACAAGTAAATGCCTCTAGGAAGGAGAAAAAGGAGTCTTTGGTGCTATATAATGTTTTCAAAGGTTTTTTATTTTGATTTTATAAATTTGAAATTTAATTTAATTTAAATAACTTAGCTTTTGTTTGACAGGTATTTCAGATGAGCCTCAAGATTAATTTTGTGCTCTAATAGATTATAAAATTAGTTCTTAAGTTGGTAAAAAGACTTTCAAATTTTTAGTTATAAATAATGAATTAAATAATTATTGTAGGCAGATACAAATAATCCCAAAAATGTGTAAAGGAAGATGACAATAATAATATAGTTAACAATTTTGAGATTGTAAAATATTCATCTATTTATAATTTATTTATTTTTATATTTAAATTTGCAAAAAGGAATATTGTTACAAAGGATAGTACTGTATGAGAAAAGATAGTAAAGGAATTTAATTTTGTTCCAAAGTATTGATTAATGATATTGTTTGTTCTGATGTAAACGGGGCATGTGTATTCTCTAAAGACCCTATACAAAAATGTTCAAACTGTTCATACACATAATGTTTAAATTAGTAAACTTAAAAATGTATTAATTTAGGAGCAGCTTACTGCTAAGATATTAATGGTATTATTTTAAATTTTTGTTTTTCTAAACACGAAATTTGTTTTATTATTTAGGATTTTGCTCTAGTTTTTAGTCTTTAATTAATCCACATTGCGTAGTTTGTCCTAAATATTATTGCTTAAATAAAAGAACTTAGAGATGTACTTATTATAAGTATACATATAACTTATAATATTCTTAAACTAATTGCCTTTATTAGTTTAGATAAGATGAACAATGCATTATGTAAGATATTAACTCAACTAACAAATATTAAGAGAATCTATGCATTGATAAAAATTATTTTTGTTTGCCAATAGCTGAAGCACATAAAACAAACAATTGTCTATTCTGTCCTAAATATTATTATAACCCAGGTGATGGAATTTGCTATTAAAAATCAAACAATAAAAATTACCCTTACTTTAATTTAGATATTTAATATGTATCTGAAGATTGTTACCCAAAAAATGATTGCTCAATTTCAAACTAAAAATGTCCGGAAGGGTAATTAATTTCTTTTATTAATTAATTATTTGCGAATTAAATTAATTTTATTTACTGTATTTTTTTATTCACACTTAAAAAAAGTTTAATTCAAGTTATTTCAACAAAAAAAATATAATTAGCATGCAAACCACTAAATTTTTGTATGGCATCTTGCTATATTTAAATATTTTTACAATATATAATTAATTCATTCTTTTATGTTATTTAAAAAAAGATGCTAGAAATGTGATAATCTAAATATGTGCACTTAATGTATGGAGGATTATTTCTTGTATTAAGATAATTAGACTTAAAATTAATTTTGTATTAAATGTGATACAAATATATACAGCAACATAAGCTATGATCCAATTTTAAGTTAATATGGTACTTAATTTTATAAATGTGTAGAATGTAACATCTAGAATGAAGACTGGTATTTATTTATTTAACTTTAAATTTTAAGATAATTGAATTAAAATAATAAAAATATTTATATAGGACTTTAAATACTTGGAAAAATAAGAATTGTGCTAAGATGGTAGTATAAATGGCAGGAATAAAAAGATTTACGAATAATTATTCTAAATTTTTGTACTACAGTATTGAAAAAGGAAATTCTCAAAATTTAGATCCAAATTAAGCTAATAGACAACTTGCTAACCTAATGATACAAAAAAAAGAATTTTCTCCTTTTGCATGTAAATAATATATATTTAAGATTAAATTAATATGCGCAAAATTACAAATAATAATATTTTTATATTAGGTTCTAATCTGTGTAAATTTTGTGATTCCAATCCAAATAAGAAACCATATTGCTACAGATGCATTGATTATTATTACTCTGACTAAAATGGTATATGTTAAAAGTGCCCTTTAAACTGCTAAAAATGTGGAAGAGCCCTATTCGATTAAAACTTATAACCTATCCTAATAGATGATATACCAAAAGAATATTTAGATTAAGGAATTTATGATTTTTCTAAATCTATATTTGCATGCATTTAATGCAATACCTAGTACACTGTTAGTTTGAATTTTACTTAGTGCGATTAATGCGGTTTATATTGTCTCGAGTGTGCTTATGGTATATTTACAATTTTTTCAACAAAAAAATTTTAAGAAACTATAAAAAATATAAGAATTTGCAGGAGATTTACTAAATTATAGAAAATAAAATTTTAGAAACTAAGTATACTAATTTTTAAAATGTGTAAAATGCTAATAAGGATATACATTGTCTTCAAATAGTAATTTTTATCATATCTGAAATAATATATTTTTAATTTTTTTTTTTATTTTTAGGAAAAGATTGCTATAAAATCTAATAATTGAACAATTGCTTAGATTAAGATTTAAATGATTCAATAAATAGTTTATCTTTAAGAACCTTCCTTGATAAATCTTCAACTGAATCAAAATTAAATTGCTTAAAATGCAATTACGATTCTTGCTTATATGATGGTAGATACTAAGAATGCATATATATGGGCTATTCACCTAGAAGTAATTCAGAATATTATTTTCTAAAATTTTTATTTATTATAATAAAAAAAACATAGTATTGGTAGATAATATAGATTTATTTATTTCTTTTTAACTAAAATAAACATTTTTTAATTGCAAATTTCTGAAGTATTATAATAACTTTTATAACTTCTATTATCATATAAATAATTATTAAGTTAAGTTTTTTCTTTCTTATTATAATTATTAACCTTGATTATAGGTTAGCAATTTTGATTATTAAATTTTTAATCACTAAAAAATGAATAGGGTATTTATTTTAAAATATTGATTAAATACTAAAAACCTTATTTCTCAATATTTTAAAGAGGGTTTCCAAAAATAAAAAAATTATTATTAATTAAATTCACATAATTTATTTTTTTATATCTTATTTAAGAAATTAATTTTTTAATTACAGAATTTACAAGTATTTGATTCTTTCAGTTCTATGAATTTTATTTAGTATTATCATAATTTACTCTAAAAACTATAAATAGTGTTTATTAATATAAATACTAATTAACTAACTTTGCACAAAAAACAAATCTCAAGATAAAATATTTTTTTAACTTTTTGAAAATCAAGTAAATCATTTTATTATTATACCAACAAAATAACCAAAATATAAATTGATTAAACTTTGAACTTTTAAAAAATCTAAAATATTTTAAAGTTTTAGTTAATTATTAATCATCGTTTTTTTACAATTTAAAAACTTTTAGATGATGTTTATAATTGTAGAAAGGTATAAAATGGTAACATTACTTATTACTCCTTAACTACATTAAATACTTGTATAAATGGATCTCCAGCTATTTATTAAGGAGGTAGTGTATCTTGTGATTTTAATACTGAATGCAAAAAATAGGTAAATATTTACTTATTTTAAGTGAATTTTATTAATGGTTAAATATAAAGATATATAAATGTCTTGAGTGCTTTGTCTCTGCTAATACATATTAATGCAAAGTTTGTTCTTAAGGATATGTTCCAAGCATTTTTGGATGTATACCTTGCCCTGAAACTTGTTAAACCTGCTATGAAGAAGGATATATTAACTTTTAAAGAGTTAATTTTACTAACTACATAATCAATACACCTTAAACCACAATCAATTTTTCTTTATAATAAAGGCTTAATTATAAAAACGTTTTTATGATAAAAATGAAGTGCTCAGATTGTAAATTTGGTTCTTTTCTTGATTATACACAATAAAATTGTTAAAAACCTTAATGTGGTAAATACTGCCAAAATTGTATTAATTTTAAAGATAGTCCTTTATGTATATCCTGCAATTACACAAAACTTTTCAATCTCATAGCTCCTATTTAAGGTTATATATCTAAACTTCATTACGGAACCAATTTTCTAAGCAACTTCTAATAAATGGTCACATTTGATTCCTTATAAAAAAATTGCTAAATTTGTCCACTTCTGTAAATTTTTAAATTTATTTAATTTCCTTTTTTTTAAATTTTTCAGATTTTATTATTTTTTGTAGATAAATCTATCTAAGATATTCACTTAAATTTATTTCTCATAATAATTTATAAAATTAAAATAGGATTTTGTTATAAAAATATTTAAAATTAAAATAATTATTTTCTTAAATAAAATGACGAATTTTTAATTTCAAATCATTTTCAAATAGAATTTTAAAATAAATTTTTGGAGAGAGATCAATAAATTTTTCTTTTTTTAATTTATATTATTAAAATAATTTAATATTTATTAATAGTTGTGAAACTTGTGAAGATAATAATTTAGATTTAGTTTTAGATCCTTTAAGTTTGTATAAAGTAAAATGTTATTCATGTAAACAATAACTACCAAGTAATTATGGAGATATGTAAAAATATGAAATCAGATATGATAAAGCTAGAAAGAGATGCATTTATTGCTTAAAAAATGATAATGGGTGCTATTTTAAGAAAAAAACTGAGATTTTTGCAGAGTGTGGGACAGCTAGCCAACCGTTAGGTAAAGGTACGTTTGATGAACCACTTAATTTATATAGAATAAATGAAATAAATCTTGATAAACTTATAATAAATGAACCAGAATTCGATATATCTATAGTTTACTATAATGAACTTCAATTAAGAGAAATTGATTTTACCATCAATTTCATTGATAAATCAAGAATTTGCGATTAGGACTTTGCTTTAAACATCAACACTAATATAAAAAATAGGATTCCTTCAATTTAGACTCTTTCTATCACTTTAAATGCAAACTAATCAAACAGTTTAACAGATTATGTAATGTTATAAAATGATATAGCTACTTTTAAAGGCTTTAGCTCTTTTAAGATTTAAAATATAAATCTTAAGCCAAAAAATTTGAACAAAAATTTCGGTTTCAAAATATATGAAGAACATATAAATAACATAGAATTTTAGAACACAACATTCTTGTGTTAACGCTAATATATAAACTAACTTTAAACTTATTTTTATAATTTTAATGGGACCTTTATCATGAATAATACTTTGTTTAATAACTGCAGCTTTTATTAATAAACTCTTATAAATGTTCATTCATACTTTAACCATACCTTTTTAACTTACTAATTGACAAATTTGTCTATCTTCTATTCTGATTTTTCACAAAAATCTAAGTTTATTTCAGTCGATAGTCCTAGCGATTTAGAAATTTAAGATTTTAAATTTATGCATGGATCACTCAGTTATCAATCACATGTTTTTGCCAGCTATTATTAAGGCTAAGAAATTACAAGCATTTCTAATGTTGCAAACATGCTGTTCTAAAATTCTACGTTTTTAAGCTATTCTTAAATATTATAGGGAGAAAGATTTATGTATTTTTCTCTCATAAACTTTACTTTTGCAAATTCAAATTGCTAGCAAAATTAATATTAAAAAGTGAAAATGTAGTTGTTCTAAGTAAACACAATAAAAGCATAAAATATAATAATTTAATCAAATTATTTTGAAAAAGCGCAATTCATTTAATTTTCTCCAGTACTTGATTTCTAAGATTAAATAATGATTAGCATAGACTAAATTTTAGTGTTTAATAATACATTTAACTCTTTTGAATAATTATTATTTAGTTATAGCGGTAAATTTAAAACAGAAGTGATAATTAGTAATTTTAACATATCTTAAAACAAATACAGCTAAAATTACAACATATACTATATTTAAGTTAGATAGACAAATTCATTATTATTAAGTAATGGGAATATTAATGAGCCATAACTTATAACAATCATATAAGCTTTTGGAGTAAATAAGGCTTCCATATAAACAATATTATTTGGAGATAATTTTAGTCAAAGCACATCACTAAACTTGATAAATATTTAAGACTTGATACAATAAATATAAATGAAAAGTGTAATATTTAATCAAATCATTGCTGATGAGATATTATTTATTGTCAGTTAATTAATTACTGACTAATTTGACCCAAATCAATTTCAAGCAACTTTCAATTCAATTACTTTTAATTAGGTCATTCTAAGAAAATTAGCAAGCATTAAACTTAATATACAAATTTTTAGTGCTGCTTAAATCACAATCTTGCAAGGATATACTAATATGAATTATATATAAGCTTATAATACAATTCAACCACCTATAAATCTTTAAGTAAAATTTTAATTTAAAACCAATAAAATTATTTATTTACACTTTTTAAATTTAAAAAAGAATTAAACCTTTTATTCTACAGTAATTAACTTGAAAAATGTAATTGGGAAATTAGAAATAATAAATTCAAGAATAATGAATGCCTAGAATCATCCCAACCATAATCTTCTTTATATCTAAGGAAGCTTAATTTAGATACAGTACTCAAATTTTACAATACTTGCAAATTACCAGCAAAAATTACAGTTTTTAGGTGGCAATAGTAGTAGTATTCTAGGAGGTATAGCCATGATACAATGCTCAGCTTTAAAAATATTAAGCAGTAGTTTTAGTGGTGGATTGTCACTTTAAGGAGGAGGCTTATACATACAAGCTATTTCACTAGCTAATATTTATATTTATTAAACAAATTTCACAGAGAATTGGAGTTTTTCTTTAAGCGATCCTAAAAACTCTAATGGAGGAGCTATTTACATTAATTAAATGCAATAAAATTTAGGTGTAACCCTTAGATTTATATAATGTCTCTTTTCTAATAATTTTGCTTATAGTAAGGGAGGAGCTTTGTATGTGTCTTCCAGTTATAATAAATTTTATTTGAATTTGCTCTTATCAAACTTTACAAACAACTTTTCATCAGATGGAAGTAGCTTATATTCCTCTTAGAAAAAACTTACAAATATAGTGTAGATATAGCAAACTTATAATTTAT
>NW_002476378.1:130502-140326 GCF_000189635.1 Tetrahymena thermophila SB210
TACTTATTCTAAAATACATTTTTATAGTAGAAACAACAAGTATATAGCTAAATTCTAAAGAAAACGAGTTTTCGTTTATCTTTTAAAGTTTAATTATCTTTGATTCGATTAATTATCTTCAACTTGCTTAAAATAAAATAACTAATTTTAAAGTATAAAATTACTTACTTAAAATGACTAATATAGAAAACTTAAGTTTGTCATAAGATTAATTTTTTGATAATGAATAATTTATTTATAATCCAAATCAATTTATAGCAAATTCATTGATAATAATTTAAGCAAATTCGATTAAACTGGAGTAAATTATTTACATAAACAATACTTGCAGTAAATGTGCTTAAGGAAATTTGCAGGTAATTACTAATCATGCTTTAATAGCTGATAGTACTTTTCAATCGAATACTGCTCTAAATGGAGGAGCTCTTTCAATATCAAAATATATAAAAGATGAAATAAGCACAAATAAACTTAGATTTTTACATTTTCATTCATATAATGAAGAATATTTAATTAGAAAATCAAATTAAAATTAAACAATTTATAATTCAACATTTTTCAACAATACTGCTATGAATAACGGAGGATCAATTATAGCATCAAATACTTTTTTATATATAATAAAAAGTAAATTTTAAGAAAATAATGCAAATTAATTTGGAGGAGCAATTGTATCTGATCTAAATGATACATTGGATCAATTCTAAAAAATCCACTTAATAAAAAATACATTTTATAGTAATAAAGCTAAAATTGGAAGTAGCTTTTATCAAATGTAGAATATCCCACTACACTATCAATTAGATAATAAGCTATCTTAAAACGAAGCATAACTTTACAATAATAATCTAATCTAATTTGCTGTTAAATTTTTAGGAATCAAGGGTAAATAAACTTACAGAAACTCTTTATCAATAAATAAGCATTTAAGTGGAAAATTTAAGGTAAAAAAATAAATTTAAATTTGTTTACTTAACATTTACATGATATCCTTATTATGAAATAATAAAATAAATTTTGATGAGATTAAAAGCTATTTATTTAACTAAATTTATAAATTATAAATTAATTATTTTTTACGAAAATAAAATTTAATTCTCTTAATTGATAAATAGGATGAAATTGTTCTGTAATTAGTTAATAATGAAGATTAGCCTATTACAACTCTGAATGAAGAAATTAAATTAAATGTTTAAGTCTTGAAAGGAGAAGATTATTACATCGATTAGTATTATATATCATAAAAAAGTGGTGTATTTGAAATAAGAGATAAAATAAATGTTTTTGGAAGGCTTGGAAAATAAATAATATTACGAATATCTTCTGAGTATGCCAAGTCTCCTATTTATAAATTAGATGGTGAACTAACTAAAATGGAAACTAATATTTATTTTGAGATAGAAATTAACATGGTTAAAAAATGTCCTGTAGGTACAACTTATTTTAATGACAAAATAAAAAAGGATCTATGCAATCCCTGCCCTTAATTTATGTATAATTTAAATGATGGTGATAAATGTTATAAATGTCCAGATGATTTTTTATGCTAAAAGAGTAGCATTTCATTACCTAAGGGATTTTGGAGATCAAAAAATAATAGCTATAATTACATAAAATGTTTTGGGTATTTTTAGTGTGTAGGAGATATTGATAGAGTAGGAATAAAAGAATAGTTTTCGGACGAAAATCGTTATTGTGAAGAAGGTAAAAGTTTTAATTAATAATTAAATTCTTTAAATTAACTTTTAACAATATAGGAAATATTGGAGCCTTATGTATGGATTGTGATTTATATGGTAAGTATTGGAATGAAAAGTATTATCGAGTTGCTACTTATACTTGTTTAAAGTAAAATAGTTAAAATTTCTAAAAATGAATTTGTTAATAAAAATATATAAATAAATAGATGTGGATAATTCAATACTAACTTAATGATTGACATCATAGTACTTCTTTTTAGTATAGCTATGTTTACCAAAATTGCAAAATCTATTTTTTTACTGATGGACTATTTAAAGATATAAAAAGTATTTCAAGTTTTGAAAATATATTTTAAATATGATTAAAGATTTTTTGTAATATCTAACATTTTACTTAATTACTTTACTTAACTATCATTGTGTGCAAAAAATATGATTTACTTGCCAATATATTTAAAGCAGATTTTACTAGGTTTTGGAAATCCATCAGAAATCATTCTAAAACTACTTGACTGCGTTTTGTCTTAGAATTTTTACTTTTAAGATAATTAATATTTTTACTTCTATATTAGAATAGTCATTCTGTTCATATTTGACTTTTTAATTTGTTTGTTTGCACTTCTTTGCTTTATAATTTTAAAAAATCAAGATCTTTTAGCTCATATCTCTGTCTTAATATATTTCATAATTCATTTGTTTACTCATACAATAGATTCAACTTTAGGAATGGTAATTAATTAATTTTCTTTTTTTAATTCAAATTAATTCTAAAAATAGATATTTTGCATTTAAGTAGATGATTAATTCTATGTAAGCTAATATCCTAACATTAAATGTGATGAAGACCATTTATCTTTTGCTTAAAAAATGCTAATACCTTGTTTTTGCTTTTAACTGCTCTTTATTTTTTTAATTTTTATCTATATTTTTAGAGAAAATAAATCCTTTACTAATTGCAGGAAAATTTCAAGTACATTTAACTAATTCTATAAACATTATTGGTGGTATTTTTACTAAATACTGATAAGACTGCTGATTAGAGCAATAGATAATTACTTAATTTTTGATGTATATTTAAAAGGCTCAGTATTATGCTCTTTGTATTTGTCATACACCCTAACCTTGCTATACTGTAAAATAATTTTTATTTAAACATAAAACTATATTGTTAAATTATAAAATAGTTTACCCTTACAATAGGCTCTAATTTAATTACTTTGAGATTTTTATTTCTATTTTAATAACTATTAATTTTGGATTGATTGAAAATCTGAATTAATTTTTCTATCAAGAAAGAATTTTTATTGTATTTTTAGCTTTGAATATTACATGTATTAGCGGATTCATCTTCTGGGTAACGAGAGATGAAGTTAAATTAGTCATTTAAAAATTTGTAAGTAAAACTAAACAGAGTAGTATAAATGCTAAAAAAAAGTAATCTCCAATACTTTTGTGGAAGTTAATAAGGCTAAGAATATCCAGTATGTAGATATAGATTAATAAATGTAATGAAAAATAATTTTATAGGAACATCTCAAAATATATTCCAAAATAAAATAACCTTTTTAAATATTTTTAAAAAAATTAATTAATTATTACTAAAAATAAATAATGAAATCGGAGTTGTATTGTACCATTTTTTTAGCATTTATGGACCTCAATATTAACTACGCCTCCTATTTTTTAGCGTTTAAGTCTTAAATATCAAAAAAAAAAAGAGTTATTAAATATTCATAGCTTGTATATTCTAACTAAATATATGTGAATTAATTTTTCAAAAGTTTTTTTATTAAAAATATTTTATTATTTAATTTCAATTACTTTAAGTTTAAAAAAAAATTGTTTTTTCTTTATAAATTTTTCTTTAATAAAATAAAATATTTTAAAGTATTTTCACCCTAAATTTTATTTTTATCCACAAATAAAACTTTCTAAATTATAATTTATAAAAAATAAAATTTTACTTTTAATTATCTCTTATTAAATTTGTTGTTGTAAATATTTTTTTATTATATCGCTTTAATATCCATTTTAATTACAAAAACTAATATAAATATGTTTTTCTTATTTATATGTGATTTTTTATTGATGAACTTTATTTTTATTTTTAACTTTATATTGATAATAATTTCTTGATAAGACTATTAGTCAGCCAAATTTCCTATAATTTCTCAATTTAATTAGATTTAGTTGTTAATTTCCAGTTTGCAGAATTAAATCAAAGTTTATTGATTTTATTAAGGAGTATTTATTTTTAAAATAACATAAAAGAGGAATATTTAAGAATTATTTGTTCCTTAAATATACATAAAAATTTATAGATATAATTATTAATAAACCCATAAAATAAAAATACTTTCAAATATATAAACCTCATTAAAAGTAAATACCCATTCAATTTAGTTATTTTAATATGATTGAGTTATGATCTAAATTTTAGAATTCTTATTTATTTATTTATTTATTTATTTATTTATTTATTTATTTATTTATTAATATTTTAGAAATATAATTCCTAAACAATAATAACAATTTAATTAATTACAAATTATAACAAATTTAGATTTATAAAAATTTAAGAGCAAGGTTTATAAAATATTTCTAATCTTTTAGATTTAATCTTCAAAAAATTGATCCAATTCTTAAAGACTGAATTTTCGATTATCCAAGAAAATCTACCTCCCCCTTCTTAACAAAAAATTAATTCAGAGTAAAATATTTTTAATCGTATTAAAAATCAATAGTAAAATATTTTTAATCATATTAAAAATCAATTAGTACTTTTATTTTTTTTTTTATTATTAATTTTAAAACATAATCCACACTAATTAAATTTTAAATATTTTATCATTTATTTTTTTTACCATTTATTTATGAGTATTTATAAAGAAAATTATAAGACCTAATTGCTCAAATAATAATTTGTAAAATATTTTCTATAGCACTCCAAAGATTAAAGAAATATTACAAATAAAATTTAAATAATTAAAAATTATTTATATTTATTGCTTGATATAAATACCTCATTTATTTAAGATTAAAGATATTTGATCGAAAATATATTCTAATTATGGATTTTTACAATAGTCAGAGGAGAAAATTGTTTTGCTTCTTTGATAAGATAAAATATCTATCAGTAAAAATAAAATGTAAAATAAGATGATTAAGCTTTTCGAAATGATAAAATATAAATGAATCTATAAAAATTAGTGATATTAAATGATTTTTTGAAGAGAAAAACAGAATTGATTTAAAGATTAAATTAAATCCATAGAAATTTTATTTTCTGAAAACCTAATGTAAACTAAAAAAGTTCTAAATAAAAATAATGTATAAGAATTTTATTATTTTTATAAATATTAAAAAATCAAAAACAAAAAAAATAATTTTAAATAAATTCATCTAGCGTAAAGCAGTCTAAAATAGCAAATTTTAAAATTAACTATGTGTATATGTATGCATGCATGCATAGTAATTAGAAAATAATTTTTGCTAATAGAATATATTATGGTTTTTTATCTTAATCACTATAAAATAGCAAATTTTAAAAGCTCGAATTAATTAATCATGTAAATGTATGCATGCATGCATAATAATTAGAAAAGCATTTTTTTCTGATGGAATATATTAGGATTTTCTAATTAAAAAAAGTATTATTTTAATCCAAACCGTTCACTTTAGTGATTTAATTGACTGTAACCAAATTAAAATCAAATTATCGTAAACGTATAAACTTGCATTTCAATTAAAGAATTTATTTGTTTATATAATATAAATTATTTTATAAGTCACATATCAAAATATTTCATAACTAAAATATGTTCTAATTAAAATTTTTAATATATATTATAAATCTAAACTTCAGATAAAGTTTAGAGAAAGTTTAATTTTTTAAACTAAAATTTTTGATTTCCATAGGAATTTAATACCTGGAATTGCTATATATGTGATCGAATATGCTTCCTACTTATTATATATATGTAAATAACCAATTATTATTGTCTATATTATTATCAGAAAAAAAAAATCAATAGCAAAATTAATACACATATTTGATTTATTAAAGGTAGATTCGATATTCAAATTCGAAGTGCATACTTAATTAAGTAATAATCAATATATGTCTGAAACAAAAAAAATAAAATTAAAGAATTATCATTAATAAAATAAGATGAAGATTTTTAATGTATTCTAAATAATTTTTTTTCATTACATAATTTAAACAAAAGCCGATTTATGTAGTGAAAATCAATGCTATTCAGCATTTATCAATATGTGTATATAGCTGTCTTCTGACATTGTGGGAATAGATTCTGATAGCTAAAAATGCTTATTTGATAGAGTTACAGTCAAAAAAGTGAATAAATGTTTTGATATAGAAAAAAATGGAAAAAGTAGTGTCTGCAAAAATAAATAAAATACTATGTGTGTAACAATAACAGAAGAAATTTAAGATTAATATATAGGGATATATAAAGATGCTTAAATGAATTTGATTTGCATAGAAAAACAAGATATTGGTGATTAATTGAAAATAGACTCTCCTCTAAGTAAATATAAATTAAATTATTATCCATAAACTAATTAATTAATATCATTTAAATAAATCTAATTTATTAGTTCTAATCAATTTAAAATTCGAGTATTGCCTGAAAGATGACTTTTCATTAGATGAATTTTATTAAAAGCCAAACAGTATGAAATGTAGCTGCAAATATTAGTATTATTAATTTTATTTATTTATTTATTTTTGAGATAAAAATTGTTTATTCTTAGATTTTGTCTATCTAACGACATTTGCATACCTATGGATTCTAATTAAAATGCGGCAAGAGACATTAATTAAAATTGTGCATAACTTAATTAAGAAGGGTAAATTTAATCTTGCTTTATAGACAAAAGTATTTGTCTACTAAAAAACTCTATCACATAAATAAACAAATGCACAACTTATGAGTCTAAAGATGAAGTAATTGGTGTAGCGTTTATTAATAAAACTAATGAGTGCATCTTCAAAGACAAATATGCAGACTTAATTATCAATAACAGTATTTTATTACATGCTTAATTATGCTAAATTATTAAATTTTCCTAAATTATTTAGATTTAGTTTTTTTGAAAAGCTCTTATTGCCTTTTTGAGTCTTCTCATATCCTAAAAGTTGGGGATTTAAATAATAAGATCATCGGAAGAACTTAATAGCATTTGTGTGCTTAAGAAAATTAAGTATTTTCTGAAGATGATAATTTAATTGAAATGTGTATTTTTGGGTAAATTTTTTTTCAATTTTATTATTCTTAAAGATTTTGTTACTATCTAATTAAAATTAATTAGATTTTGTATTTCAAAATATTCTTGTGTTGAAATGGATGATTTTCAAAATATTTCTAAAAAACCTGATAATTCATGCTCAACTAACTCAGAAACTGATTTTATAGAGTGTTTTTACTCTCCAGAAGAAAATTCTACATGCATTTTAGAGGATAATGGCCAGAGATCTTGTGAATTGATGACAATAGAAAATTCAAAAACTTTTGTAATTTTTTCTTTTTGCATTTAATCTATTTAATTCGCTATTTTTATAAAATTTAGGGTGCTATTTATAAACAAAAAAACATCCAAACAGGAATTTGTATTTCTTAGGATGTACGTATTCCTAAATAGACTTTAGGTTTTTTTTTTAATTAAAAAAATTAGTTTAATTTTGTTAAATATTCTAAATTTAGATAGCTAAAATTAAAAATTAACATGCTCTAATGGTTCGTGCATTTTATAAACTGTAGAAAAAAAGTGTCATGATAAAATTTTGAGGATTTTAAAAGATGGAGATGGTGGTGGTAGTGGTAATACTGGTAATAGTGGTAATAATACTGGTAATACTGGTAGTGACTAATAAGAGTAAGTATGTGAAGACGTATATTATGTCTAATGTACCAAAATAACATATACAGGAATAACTTCTACTCAAGACGATGATGGCTATTGTCAGCCAAGCTTTCCTTCGTAAATATAAATTTCATGAATATATAATATTAACTTTATTATCATAAATTGTAGAAAAAAATGCCGCAAGGCTAAATAATGTTTAATGAATGGCGTTTGTGTTGATATGTCTTAAGATATATCTCTACCTAACTTTGCCAAAGAACTGATAACTACTTCTTGTCTCCCTTATTAAAGTAATATATAGGGAAAAGTGAGGTCTGGCGATTAATTTTTTAGACTAGCTTTTTTTAACACATTTATATAATAATAATTTAGAATATTTTTACTGAGAAAATAAATACTGAATAAAAATTCATATTCAAAATTGCACTCAATTAACATTTTAGAATGATCTTTGATGAGAAAATAAATGCTGAATAAAAATTCATATTCAAAATTGAACGTAATTAACATTTTAGAATAATCTTTGATGAGAAAATAAATACTGAATAAAAATTCATATTCAAAATTGCACATAATATTTTAGAATATTTTTACTGAGAAAATAAATACTGAATAAAATTCATATTCAAAATTGCACGTAATTGACATTTTAGAATAATTTTTGATGAGAAAATACATACTGAATAAAAATTCATATTCAAAATTGCACGTAATTAACATTTTAGAATGATTTTTACTGAGAAAATAAATCCTGAATAAAAATTCATATTCAAAATTGCACGTAATGATATTTTAGAATATTTTTACTGAGAAAATACATACTGAATAAAAATGCATATTCAAAATTGCATGTAATTAACATTTTAGAATGATCTTTGATGAGAAAATAAATACTGAATAAAAATTCATATTCAAAATTGCACTTAATTAATATTTTAGAATGATAGAATGATTTTTGATTACAAATAAATTCTGAAATAATTGAGTAATTCAAATAAAATATATAAAAAAATAATAAAATATGTTAAAATACCTAATAAAGTAGATAATAAATTTACTAATATTCGAATCAATAAATATTATCTACCTAAATAGAAAGTAAACTATTATAAACAATATTTATTTATTTTCACATAAATTTAATTGTTAGAAAGTAGTTAATGCTTTAAATAACATTATTTATCATTTTCATTAACTCTAAAATATTTTAAATCTATCTTATACAAATAATTTTTGTTTTAAAAGAATGTTGCAGCTCGCAATATTTTTTAAAATTAGGTGATACAATTAATTTAAGAAATCAGAGATTCTTTTTTTAATTGTTATTTGTTTATTGTTTGTTATCACTAAATTAATAATCTTATTAATAAACAAATATTAAAAATAACATTATTTTTTTAAATATCTTTACGTTATTTTATATGAAGTATTAATTTTAAATATTTTTTTTGTAAGCAAAAATAAAAATAAAAAACTGTGTTTTTAATTATCTTTTGTAAATTTAGGTAGATTACTTGCTCAATAAATATTTAATATGTTTTTGAATTAAATTAAACTGATAAGTAAAAATAAAAAAATTATTTTTAAAAATTTATGTAGCTTCAAATTCTCTCAAAAAATAGTAGAGTCAGTCATGTTAACATTTATATAATTTATAAACAAAAATAAAATAATTTTATAATAATAACAATAATAATAATATAAAATAGACAATTTAATTAATTAAAAAGTAAAGAAAATCCCCTACTAATCCCCATGAATCCCCAATTTTTTATCTTTTTGCGATACAAATTAATTTTTATCAAATGATAATTTCCATTAGTTTTCTTTCTTTAAGTATAATATCCATTAAATATTCCATTCTTTAATTTTATTATATATCTACTTTTATCTTTTTTCGGATCCAATTTAGGATATTAATAAATTCCTTATTATGTATCTATCTACAACAGTAACCTACCTAATTTCCATTAATATTTTTATAAATAATAAAATTATCTGTATCTAAAAATTTGAATTAAAATTGAGGAATAATAAAATTTAAAATTTAAGCTACAATTTAATGAGGTTTCAAATGATATTTAATTACAACAATATAATGTTAAATTTCTTATGTTCCTGATAAAAATATAGGTGTTATTACATATCTAAGTTAATTATAAGGTATTTTTTTATTTTTTTCTAATAATATACTAAGTTTATTTTCTTCATCAGCATAACATTCATCATATTATT